>NC_141326.1:28067456-28347456 GCF_037954235.1 Aulostomus chinensis | reverse complement strand
CTCTCACACCCCTCCACATTTGCAGCCTTCCAGTAATCTTCAACTCATTCAAACACCAGGCATGTCCCATTACAAAAACTGCCCTTTTTTTCCACTTAAAAAACATGGTGTGTCTCCAGCCATCACTCCTCTTCTCTATGGCTGCAACTTCGCCTCAAAACTGCAATACCAGTCCTCTGGGTACACCCTGTTGGGTCTGTAATAAACTTCAAAATGCCAATCCAATCTAAAACTCGGCTGCTTGCCGGCTCATTCACACCCACTCCCATAACCGCATCACTCTTGTCCTAAAACACCTCCATTTCTCCTCTGCAATCTCCCGCTGGAACTCTCCCCCCAGACGCATTTGTGACTTCTCTAACCTTGCTCTCAAACACAGCCGCCGTAATGTTACCAATTATAAGCATAATGGATGGATACTCTACTGTAAAACTAATATGTGGTTATTTTAGGAACAGGTAAAAGGCTCTACCTCCATCGGCTACAATGAAACCCTGATTTTAAGCTTCACGTCATCTTGAAGAGCGCATTTGTGCGTCAGAACGTTCATGAATGAGGCCCAGCATTTTTGCGTGTTTGTTCCCATTTTCCTCTCTCGTGCACATGCACGCGGGTGATGTCACAGACTCCGTCCCCCGTGGATTCCAACTTAAGTGGGCATCGGTGGAAGTCAAGATTCTGGCACTTTCGCCTTGGCTTCACTTTTTCTAGCCCCAGATTGCACCTTGATTCCTGCCAGTGGTTTTATGCTATTCTGCTGATCTAAACATGGAATAAAAATACTATTATGTGAAAATTAATTGCAACAGAGTGGGATAATATCCTAATGTTCAATGAGATGTACTGTATGTGTTGGGATTTGTCTGTTTGTGCTTTTGTGCTTCTTCTGTCTGTTGACACCTTGCTCAGGGACCACAGTTGCAAATTAGCTACAGAGCTAAAACTGGCACATTTACAGAAATGTTGATTAATGTGCTTTGTCCCCGTACAAATAAACCAAATTAACCAAAGTGAAAACGTATCGGATAAAGAATGGCCTCTCTCATTGACACCATGTGGTTTCTAGATTATGGCAGTGTCAGATTCAAATTTTGTTACAGAATTATCATATTTGGAAGTTATTAGTCCGCCAGCTGGCATTTCTCTCCCGTGCATAATCAGTGATGACGACTTAAAATTCACCTGTCACACAGACAAATATCCAGGATGTCATCGCAACCTGAATGAAAACGTTTTCCACGTGAAAATATGAAAAGACAGGGTGATTACCACTGGCGTGCGGGTTTCATTTTGATCCTGACAAAATGATTAAAAAAGACAAACTAATTAACAACTGTCCAACTTGTCCAAGAAAATCAGAATCACTTTGATTTTTCAGTCACAGCAGAGAGGAAATGATTGGTTACTTCAGCTCTGGGGGTTGAGGGGCTGATGACTCATTTGGAATAAATTATTCAGACACTATTATACTGCATGTAAACATCTCCAGTGCAATAGGAGACGTTTCCCATTTCCATCTGTGAACCGGAAAGTGCCGGAAAATAAGGCCTTCTTTGTTCTTCGACCTGGGATGGTTTGTGCTAGCATGAGAGCAGCGTTTCAAGACGCCTCCTTTAGAGGCACACACACTATCTCCAGGAACACACACACACACACACACACACACACACACACACACACAAGTAGCTTGTGCTCCATCTGTCAGTTGTCACTTTGTGTGACATTAACAACATTATTAGTGCCAATCTGTCAAAGAAAAGAGTGTATATATAGCCGGAAAAGAAAAGCACCATCCCTCCCTCCAAATATTGAAACGAGTGTGACTTTTGAGTGGCACTGAATTAGCATTTTTATGTGAGTCATTTAGCTGTTATCTGAATTAAAATGCACGCAACAGTAGAATAAGCCTCCCTTCCTGGATCATCAGACTTAGTGAGAATGAAAGGGTTGAGGCTGCGCTGCTCTGACATTTCACTAACCCTTTAATAATCATAAATGATAAAGGGGAGGTACAAGGGAATGAAGCGGGGCGATAGGAGAGAATGGAGACAATGGATTACACATCCAGCTGCTATCTGGGACATTGCACGAAGGAGATAAAGCAACAATCAGGGTGAAACATGGGAGATTGACATGAAGACAGATCCAGTGGGCTTGAGAAAGCAGAGATGGCCTTGACAAAGCAGCTTCGCTGAATAGACTTCAGCCCCGGCTTGCTGCGCTTTCGACAGCGATGATTGTCACCACAAAGAACTGTAAAGATTGATTGACAGTGAATGTGGGTGGCAATGGGTGCTTCAAGTACTCATAATTGTGTTCCGTTCCAGACTTTGCATCATAACCACAGATTTCAGATATGAAACTATAAACGGCCTGTTACACTTGTGTCTCTTAACATGTACTGAAATGTGCACTGTGCAAACTAATTATTCCGGTTCTTTTTTTTTTTTTCCTGTAAATTCAATTCATCGAACGGCTCAAAGGGTCGCTGGTCCGATCTCGAGCAAGATGATGAGAAGCTGATGTACGTTTCATTCCTCGATGTTTGAACGGCGTCTGAATGAAAGTAAGAACAAGCCCTGAAACACACTTGAAAACGAGTAAAGATTTCTAAGAAATCTTTAAAGAGTGTCAATAGAATGAGCGAGAGAGCGATCAAATCAGCCGGACTGGGAACTGAAAAGTATGGATCTGAAAATATATGAGGGATATTACACATTCGAGGTTTTGAAGAGACGGACTGAATAGCTGGGCCGAATGATGAACCACAAATGCGGCACTGCAGTTGAACGCCGAAATGAAATTTCCCCTTCAGTGTGACCTTTGACCTTCATAATCGCTTCAGCTCATCCTGGAGACTGTTTCTATCAAATTTGAAGAAATTCCCTCTCAGTGTTCGTGATATACTTTCATCGGCGAGGTGACCTTGACCACCATCACCTAATCCTCATGTACTTCTAGGACTTGTCATGCCTGAATTTTACTTGTATCACTGGGTAATTTATTATCGCTGTTATGGTACTTTTGATCTCAACACATCTGAATATTTCTCCCATTACTGCATTCGTTCATGGTATATATTCAACGTTAATTATTTTAATTATAACCACAACAGTGTGAAGCGAACGCTAACGTAACACTCACAATCCAGAGGTGACGCCGTGGGCCCACCAGACCACACACTGCGAGCTGGCATCAGCGTTTGAGCGGAGTCTGTGTCAAATACTAGGGATCATTGGTACCACAACAAGGGATCCTTCATCAGTCGCTGACAACATCCTTATCTTTCACTTCTGCGAGGACGAATCGTCTCATTGCAGCGCGGCAATCTGAGGATCGTGTCCTTTGGTTTGGTATTGGATTCCGTTCTAAAAGCCTCTCATCCACTCTTCGTTCTACCGTTACATTTGCCTGTCTGAGGTTCTTCGCTTTCCTTTTGTGTTGAGAAAATGATGATGTATGTTGCTGGTGTAGTCCCGCATCGATCGCAGTGCATCTTATCTCTGTGAAAGTCTCTGAGTCATCCCCTTATCTGAGCCAGGGAGGATCAATATCTATCTGTCATATGACCACCATGTCAACTTGTGCCTTCTGGGCAAACACATTATCCATTAAATCAACAGCAATGAAGAAGATGAAGATATACGACTTTTCTGCTTTAACAGAAGAATTATTTATGAGAGCTATGGTGGGTTCTCGTATTCTTCCCATCAGCAACGACACAGAAGTGTTGAATATATGTGTGTGTGTGCGTGTGTGTGCATCAGCTGTCAGTGGGTCCCGTCATTATCATGTCATTAATCTTACATTAACACGCCAGCGTTGGGACAGAAGCCCTGCTGCACTTGAACGAAGCTCAAAAGCTCTTGCGTGATCACGCCAAACACGAGGCAACTTTTCTGCATGATGACGTCACAAACGAAGTCAATGCAAAAGACTGGGCATGGATTTGTGTGTGTAGTAGCAGAAAACGGCGTGATGCCACGTCACCAAACGACGGCGATCTGATCTGTGCTTTTCCTTCTCCGGTCCAGTTGGTGGCAGTAATGCACCTGCAAGTTAGTTTGCCAACTGGCATGAAGAAGATGCAGACCCTCGCCTGGAGCTGTGATGTTGAACCGCGACACAAACTTTGTTGATGAAACAATCCAACATTTGAGGTTTCGACACCGACGTTCTCGTAGAAAAGCAGCAGAAGTGTTTCTCCTCTCTAATGTGGACTAAAATACTGACGAGTTTCTGTTCTCAAGGGGCGAATACAGACTAATGACTCATTAAATTGAAGCAGAGATTTGCATGACTTTTTGTGTGAACAAATCGTTCTCATTTCCATTTACAGTGCGTCTGTCTTCCAGCTATGATGGTATTGATAGATTCTTTTATTTTATCTCATTTTTTAAATTTCACTGAATAAAGATCAGGCGGCACGGTGGAGCAGTGGTCCTCACTGTGGCCCCCACCAAGAGGGTTGTGGGTGGAGCGCCGGTTGGAGCACGGGGTCTTTCTGGGTGAGTCTCCATGTTCTCCCTGTTCCTGCTGGGTTCTCTCTGGTACTCCAGCTTCCTCCACAGTCCAAAGACATCAAGAGGGGACCAGGTTAATCCAGACTCTAAATTGACCGTAGGTGTGACTGGGAGAGCCAATGGTTGTCTGTCTCTATGTGTTGGCCCTGCCATGGACTGGTGACCTGTCCAGGGGGAAGGCTGCTGGGATAGGCTCCACCCCCCCCTCCCCCCATGACCCTTAACAGGGTAGGAGGGAGAAAATGGATGGATGGATGAATGAAGATCTGGATGTGAACACCTTTAATGGAATCGCATTCTGTAGGCTGTAATTATGTAACGACAAGCTCTAATTTAGAATTACAGGCCATAAATGAGAGAATTGTGTTTTCTGGTTGAATCATTGACTCGACTGTAGAACGAGCCGATTCAGTCTAACAGCCAGCGTGGGAATCATTCACCAGCAGCTGCTTCCAGGATGTAAATCAACAGCCTTTAAGCCTTGATGTGGGCTTGAATGAGCGACCGCTTGATATAAGCGATTTCAACGTCTTGAAGTGTGATCCATGTTGAAATTGTCACACTTGTCATTAGGCTCCATGGAATGAACGGATTACGCTGTCTTTGGATGTGCTACCAGTCCGGTTTGACTGATCTGAACCATAAAGAGCAGAGGGAGAATGTGAAGCCACGCTGGGATGTCCAGGATGGCCAAAAAAAAAAAAAAAGAGAAAGAAATTAAGGAAAAGTTCCAAATCATCATTATGGAACAGGTAATTAACATGGCCTCCTTCCAAAGTCGCATTGTTGCTGCACTGTGACAGTTCCATTGTTCACCAGTAACCATGCATCATTAGGCAGGAAGCAAACGCAACATAATGGCTGCAGTTCGAGGACTGATGTAAACATTAGGATGTCATTTATCTTGATGTAGCGGTTCGGTCTCATGCGCGCCGCCGCCGCCGCCACCGCCGCCGTTGTCGTTGTCCTGCCTCACCCAGCAGATGGTTCCAGAAAATGAAGAGTCTTGGAGATGATACGCTTTAAGTACGCAGCTAAATTATCTCACGTATGATGAATGAATTCCAGTGAAATCGTCATTCATCGCCAACATCATTTCATTTAAATGCATTTCTGTTCTGTTTAAATAGTCAAGATACAACATTCTCCCACACGTGCAGGCCCAGATAACTTTTATCGAGTGCATGGCTGCGCCGAATGAAAGTGAATTATCTTTTCGGCCTCTTCTATCAAGATAAAACCCACCGGAGCCACTCTCATGAAACGGTGCAAGAGACGAAGTTCAAAGTTTTACTCGTCACATACTCACTGCTAATTCTCCCCTCAAAATCAAAACCTATTTGATTTGCAATATTTTAAATGCTCGTCAAAGGCAGAATTGGCATAAGCAATTAATTCAGATTAGTAAAAGACAAAACATGAAGTTAATTTTTCACGTTCTAATTGAGCGATCAGCTTAATAAATACAAAATAAACAGAGAAAATATGTTCAATAAGACACAAAGTACGTGTGATTGTATTGTATTTCTCTGTTTTGGGACTTTTAACTACCACAGACAATTAGATTTCAAGTTTTTATCGGAAGAAGACTTCTGCAGATGTCACCTTGAACATTTTCTATTGCATTTAAAATGATGACTGGCTTCATATTTATAGATCTATTCATCACAGCGCTCATTACGCTCCTAATTGACTGCGAGTTGATGAAGGTCACCGGAACTTTAGTTTGACTCCAAACTTCTGTCACAAGGACACACATGATCTTCCATCCCTCAATCATCCATTTACCAAACAACTTCACATCGAGAGATTAATGGCATGAAAAACTCTGCTCTGCTGCATTAACACACTCTCCATTTGCATCAGCTTTGGACATTACATACTATATTTAGCAATTCAATAGATGACCTTGAGCTTCTTGTGAATTTGCTCTTTTGTGGCCTTTTTTCCCCCATTAAATACCAGTATTACATAATCAACACTCAGCCACATGCTATCAAATGCTGAAGGGCAGATTTAATGAGAGATGAAGCACTGCGCTGTTTCCATTAAAAACCTATTATTATTCAAATTTTGACATTTATGACCTTAAATGTTAATCATATTTTTCTATGTTTGAAAAAAAAAAAAGTTATTATTTTGTTTTGTTTTTTTGTGTACAAGAAACCATTTCGGAAACAACTTTGAATCTAATCATGAAAAAAAAAAATCAAGAAAATGAAAACGCCCATCTCTGCAGGCCAAATTATTCGAGGCTGAAGTACAAAATCACAAAGACGCAGAGACTGGCTCAGTGGCGGTGGGGGGGGGGGGGGGGGGGGGCAGACAATGAGGCCATTTGAAAACAGCAAATTGAAGAATTGTAATAGCTAACAGCTAATGACAATCTGAGAAGCACTGGGGGATCTGAAAAGTAAAAGTAATGAGAAGTTATGTCTGGCTTCATCTGCATCGGCAGCAAGTGCTGCTCTTCAAGGATAAAGATAAACGCCACCCATTTATATGTTTTATGACGTTTATGATACTTTGGGTTCCAAAGTATAACATGAGAATATATTAGAAGATGCTACCAAATGGCCAATTTTAAAAGATAATAAAAATGTATTGTAAATGAAGTCTTTTCCTTTATGTGCATCAGTAATGACTTTTGGAATGTGCTGAAATTGCTCAACTGAAGCCAGACAGGTTTGACTTTAGATTTTACTAAAAAATAAAAAGTCTGCAAGAAATAGACTCAATATGCATTTCTCTCTCTCTCTCTCACACACACACACACACACACACACACACACACACACACACACACACACACACCTCATCAGAGGTTCAGTATCCTGCCCCTGGACGGCATCATCAGACCACCAGGACATCCCAGTAAACCCTCATGCAGAGGAAAACTCTGTACGACGGCGGCAATCACAACTGGTCAAAGCTGAATCTGTCAGCTACGATGGAAGTTTCCTCCGAATACGTTTGTCCGACTCGCCGGTCTGATCCTCTTGATGCTCGCTCCCATGTTCCAGATCTTTGACCGTTAATCAAACTAAGTTATGACCCACGACGTGATAAAGGAGCGTGATTCCAGACGTATCTTCAAATTGTTCTGTGCTTTCCCCTCATCGGTGCCCCTCCCGTATGAATAAGTAACGCAAGCAGAAAAATGGCTGCAGAAAAACATGGATGACGACAGGTTCTCTGTCTGCTGAAAATGATGTCCAGCAGAAATCGTTTGTATCAACCCCCCTCCCCCGGTTAGGTGAGGCGATAGATGGTGGTCTGAGTTAAAATGAGCGTTGTTTTGACAGAAACAGGAAGTCAACACTCACCACTGGTGAGTGGAGATCAGCAGCCGGCTGCTGCTGCTGCTGCTGCTGCTGCTGCTGCTGCACCAGATCAGGTCAAGTCAATTCACCGTATACAGGGTGGAGTCCCAGACACGGTGGCCTCACATTTTCATACAAAGCAGGTCCAGAAAAACACACTCTAATTTAATTCCTACTTCTCCTTGAGTGAGCAAAGCCTCCAGCAGAAACAGGCTACATGTGGGCGGCCATCTGCCTTGACCAGCTGAGGTCAAAGGATGCAAGAAACAGAGAGAGAGACGGATGAGTATCCTCTCAAATTTACTCATATCATCCACTTATCCTGTCAAAACAGCTGTGACATAGCAGCAGCCATCAATCAAAACTATTTTCTGCTCTCAGCGTATCCACCATGTCGTCACGTCAAGCTTGCCTATCCATCCATCCACCATCCATCCACCACTCCCTCCACCTCATGATACAGATGGATCCCCCCCCCCATTGTTGATGCCATGTGACTTCCTACGTTCCTGTGGTCATAGTTGCTATGGCTGCGAGATGGCATCTGTCACTTACACATGATTACAGGTGTTTTTTTCACTTTTATTTATGACCTACCTGCTTACCTGGGGGGGGGGGGGGGCGACACACCTGCACTTGTAAGAGAGGATGATGTGAAACGGCCTTGAGGCCTCTGTTAGTTTCTGGCTGTGGTTGCCAGGAAAAAAACAAGTAAAACTGCAGTATCTGGGATATCTCCATAATGACATCACACACATTTAGGGTATTCTATTTGATGTCCTTTTGATGACTAATGCAATACATTTTTTTTTTTTACTTCCATTCACTCCCCTGAACCAGTTAAGACACAACCCCCCCAAGACAACCCCCCCCCCCCCCCCGCCCCCCCGGGCAGGCCCACCTCCCACTTTGAAAAGAGAGAGTCTTATTTTAAGTCCATTAATGAAGTGGAATTAGCAATAAAGTAATACGCTCTATTCATTATTTTTAATTGACCAACTGTTCATCTCCACGGACCTACTTAGTGTCCGACCTCAAAGCACAAACTTTCCTCTCTACCATCTCTTCCACGGTTTCGGATCCAGGCAACCCTGAGTGGTGTGGACGAGACGCTTGAAGGACAGGCACTCGTGGGTGTCCCGGCTTTCAAAGACACGACGCTCTGATTCTCATCTGTCATGAAGTAGCGTGGGATGATTTATGACTCAGAGCGAAGGCAGGTAAAGGGAGCTTCACGGAATCTGCCTTTAAACAAATTTCTGCGTGTGCGGCAACTGTCGCTACTTGTGCTTCTGTCATTTTTCTTAATGACCATTGGGGGGGAGGCAGGGGGCCACGCTCCACCACAGGACCGCGGAGTGTAATTAAAGCCAGGGTAGAGGAGAGGAAAGGTCGGGCAAAAGACCTTATTAGGTAACTGAATATTCATTGCAATCACACTAAAAAGCTCAGTGACTAATTGCAGGACTGGAGTGATTATAGAGTGACTGACTCGGGGGCAGAATGTAGAAGTTAGTGGCAGCTAAATTTGATTATGAAATGACAGTCGCTCGCTGAAGGTTTGGGAAGAGAACGAGCCGAGGTTATGAGAAAAACAATTTTCTTCTGCTGATGAAACAGAAATAAATGATCCCTAAGCTCCTTTTTTATCATCTGTAGTCTTGAGCGGCGTAAGCCTCAGCCTATAATTGACCTCCGGATATGTGATCAGAGTGGCTGAGCGCGGCGGCGCCTGATTGCCATGAGCATTGTGTCTCAGCCAACCAACCTGTGGTTCTGACCCACTTTCTGGCCTCATCTGTCATACTGAGATTCCTGGAGAATCATTTCCTCTGAATCCCATTTATTCCTCCCAGGCCGTTATGTCATCATTACTGCTCCATCGTGCTGGAAGCAGCAGACTGCATTTGAATATTTCATTATGGCACAATAACACTTTAAACACGCCATTGAATATGATTCATACAGGTCACAGATGGAGCTCAAATATTTTTCTAACTTGATCACCTGACACTGTGATCGTTAACCTCAGAAATGATCTATGTGTCTGCCGGGAATTTGATTTTCCACAAACACAGAGAAACACCTCAACTGTGCTTTAATATATCACCCAACAATGACGATGACATTTATAGGCTAATCTTTATATTGGCATCTTTTTCGCACTGGCGGGAAATTATGAGCACAGGGAGGAATATATTTTCACCTTCCCTCCAAGTTGGACAACCTGTGTTAATTTCCCATTCTTCTCCAAACTGATTAGTGGATCCGGGGGCGAATTGAGCTACAAGCAGACAGAAGTTCCCAGCGCACCCCAGAAGAAGTCATCCATAAAACACACACACACACACACACACACATCAGCCTGGCTGCCCATGAGTACCCCATCACCCACAGGCGAGCCGCTACATCCCACACTTCCATCCACGCCGCCTGTTGCGAAGGCGCTGCGAGCATTCTCTCCTCAGTAATTAAAAAGGAAATGGGCAGTGAAACATGCTTGATAAGGGAGGGAGGGGCCGCGGTCCTCCAACTGGACCCCATCTGACAACAGAGTGGCACAAGTTTTAAGGGAAACAGACCACTCAGTAGAAAAACGCTGGATTACTTTGTTAGTCCAAATAAAACTGTATTTTTTTAATATATATTGTGGTTGGGAATAGAAACACTCAGGCATGTCTACGCCTGAGTAGCCATGCAGATCATGTGTTTATCACATAAATATTCCATAAATGACACCTGTATTATGCTGTCTTATGCCATCTTGTGGACAATAAAAACATCCATCCATCCAGTTTCTCCCTCTCCTCCTGTTGAGGGTGGTGGGGGTGGAGCCTATCCCAGCAGCCTTCCCCCTGGACGGGTCACCAGTCCATGGCAGGGCCAACACATAGAGACAGACAACCATTGGCTCTCCCAGCCACGCCTACGGTCAATTTAGAGTCTGGATTAACCTGGTCCCTCTTGATGTCTTTGGACTGTGGAGGAAGCTGGAGTCTTTTGCATCTGGCAGCCATTGGAGGGTAAACAGGGTTTGACAGTGTAAACATTAAAAGAAAAACACAATGCAGAAAGAGAACACCACGGACTACCCCCCCCCCCCCCATCATACATGGAGTCATCGGCTCCATCTTCTCACCTGACAGTCACGACTTTCACCAGGAGGATGCAGCACATGGGAGTTCCCCTCCCACTCAAACCAGTCAGACCAGGAGGCTGGAAAGCAACATCCAGGAAACACAACTAGCTTCCCACCCACAGATGCAGCCAGCTGTGTCCATACAGACACCCGACCAAGCAAAACGGAAGAGAACCAGTGATCCTTGTGACGGGAGGACAACCACTGCACTACCCCGGCGCCCCAACAAATATCTCTAATACGGAAAAATAAATGTGCTGCAGATTTGACTGATGAAATCCCCAAATAACGTCAAAAATAGTTAAAACTTTGGGTTTCACATCCCTCAGCCACCAAAATGTAGTGTCTTGCTTGAAGAAGGCGACAGTCGCAGAGAGTGAAGCAGCAGAGAGAAAGACGACAAAGATTGTTGCAGTTCATGATATTAGCGTGCAGTCTTCCAGTGACTCATCGGCGCAGTGTAAATAAGTGTACACTTGACGTGGCGTGGTGTGTCACCCAGGGGTGTCAGAGTGAGCTGGCACCTTCCCCACCGCACCCTAAAGTTACTCACTCATCATTACCAATGAATGGAGGCGAACTGTTCTTTGCCTCATGAAATCAGGTTTGTCGTTGCCTCCAGCGGCGAGAGCGATGTCGGCCAGAGGTATTAACTTAGAGACCTCGCCCAGCCTTCTGCACTTTTCATTATCTTCTGATTTAAACACGTCTCTCTGCATTAGCATCATTGTACTCAAGCGTAACAAGCAGAGCAACTGACTCCCAAACATTATTAGGCCGGGAGGCTGGAGGGGGCAGGGAGGGATGTGTGTGTGGTTGTTATTAAAGAGCAATGTCACAGCTCCTGGCTATTGTGAGGAGATAGCGTGGCTTTAAAGGTGGATGTTGCAGCAGGCGATTTGGGCTGCTTAATGACCCGGGAGTCACATGATTAATGGTTTGGTTTTACTCAATATTTCTCCAACTTCAAGGCCGAGCAGGAGTGGAAAGTCTGGGCATGTCATCTTTTAAGAGCCCCCTGCTCAAGGTCGGCTGAGTCTGGTAGAGATCCCACTGAGACAACCGGGCTATTAGTGGAGTTTCTTTTCCATCCTGGACAACTCACACACACATCCAGCATAAACACACTCTCCTGCACACATTTACACCAGGGACCACCTCAGCATTGCTGGTACCTCGGGGATTCGCTGTAACCTGCTTTGAGGAAGCAGAACTCATATCCCTTGTTAGTGGCTGAGAGCAGGCGGATGATGGAGTGCTGGTGTGATCAGATTGAGCAGTATCCAGGCCTTCCCTCCTCATTTACCCCAAATAACATAAACACAAGAGCAAACTCACACTCTCCAGTCTGCTCTCTCAGATGCACTAACACATTAGCACCTATTTCATCATGTGCACCTAAAACATGGCTCGTGTGTGCAAACAGACCTCACGTGGCTGAACCTACGTTCTGTCAGCTGCAGGAGCGCAGAGCTGCTCTCTCCCCACTCAAGCATTCAAGGGAGGGCTGAGAGAAAAGCGGAAGTGTCTTCCAAAAACCTGGACGAAGGAACTGTTTGTGTTGATTTCAGCAGGATGCGTGGAAACTGCAGGCTAAAGCTCGTATCTGTCTTGCAGCTTCTGATGCATGAACAGGAGAAACTCTCTCAATCTGCATTTTGCTCAGCTGTGCCGTGTTAAAAGCAGCCTTTACTTTGGTTGGCCTTTTTATCCTTCTTCCACTTCATTAACCTCCCTACGTGTGTGTTACAGTGTGTTCAAGGCAACATTTTCTATCTGACACCAACACAAAACCAAACATGATTTCAATTTTTGTTTTGTTCTGATTTCAGTTCTTTCCCGATGGGTCCTGCTGAGCTCAGCCCGCGTATCCACTTTAGAATCTTTTTATTTGTGTCCTTGTTTTGATTGTTGCAGACTTACAGCCGCCTATTATCAGTCTATTTGACGAAAGAAAGATCATAATGGCATGTTTTTATATCCTGATGGTTAAACTAAGTCGGCAGGTTCTCAATTTTTTTTTTTTCAGTTTCATCCATGAACAAAAATGATTTCCTTCATTTATGGGACTCATAAATTACAGTGAGAGGGCAATGAAATGCCCTGATTGTGTGACGTCCACAGGTTTAGTAAAATGAAAAGCAGCATGTGCTCTCCGTGGCGCAGCCATGATGCTGCCCCCCATGAAGCTGCCACCCATGATCAGCGGTGGAACTGCTGTGTGCTCTTTGTTTCCTGCGTGCTCAGTGGTGCCTCGCTCCTCTTTCCATGTTACACAGCTTTTTGTTCGGTTTTTCTTTTTTTTGCAGTTTGCCACCGAGCACTGAATTATTTCAGTCTTGATCACAACCACTCAAAGCACCACCACTGGGATAATAGGTGCTATTTACATTGCCATAAACAACACGAGCAAGCAAAAGAAGTACAATGGAAAACAAAAGAGGTGGAAGAATGACTCTTTTCTGTCTTTTGGAGTCCCCTGAACTGCTCAAAAATTTAAAAGGTTATCATATTCTTGTCAGGAAATGCAGAGCATGTGACATATTAGCAGCCACACTGGCCAACCACTTTCATGTGTATGAAAATCTAAATGAATATAACTATATATACCGTAAATTCCGGACGATAGAGCGCACCGTTATGTAAGCCGCAGATGCTTATTTTAGGGAAAAAAACCGACTTTGTACACGTATAAGCCGCACCGGTAAATAAGCCGCGGTGCACAGCGGAAACACCTCGGCCGCCCGTTCTCGCGTGTTGACCCAGTCTTCCAGAGCGTTTTCAAGTCCGGGCCATCTGCTATTATGACCTCTGAAAGCTTTTGTCGTCTTTTTGCATTGGGTCAGTTCGTCATGTTGCCGCCTCCAGCGTCTCACCATCGATTCGTTTATGCCAAACGTACGTGCTGCAGCTCTATTTCCATCTTTAACCGCCAGATTGATTGCCTTTAACTTGAAAGCTGCATCATAAGCATTCCTTCTTCTGCTCTCCATCTTGAGGGTGAGTACAAATGACTGAAAATATCGTGTGATGCTCTTTTTACACTGCACCGCGGCATGGACTGGACGCTCCAAGTACAGTACTTAGAGAAATTACCACAACATTTGGCTAGGAATTTCCCAAAGTACGGTACTTGGAGCTACCATCAGGAACAATAGGGAATTACTGCCCGCTGCCGCTGCCCGCCACACCCCAGGGTGAAGGTAAAATCCTCGTATAAGACGCACCGGAGCATAAGCCGCGGGGCATGAAGCGTCGAAAAAAAGTCGCGGCTTATAGTCCAGAATTTACGGTAGTTACATATATAGAACACATTTAGTTTAGAGACTTGGTTAAGTCACAAGCTAACGGTAAGGTAGCTATTTCTGTAGCGTAGCATTCCACCGCTATGCACCCTGCATCCCTGGAACAGAGGAACACGGCTCTACAACTCAGTCACGACATGAAACTTTCTATGTGCTTTGTTGAAACCTTTCACCACCAAAGTCGAATCGGTCCAAATGAACACATGTGCCGAATGTAATTAATACCGGGCATTGACGAGGTAGACGTGAGGTCACAGTGGACTCGTTACCTGACCTCCGGAATCTAATCAGATGAAGAGGACACCTGAAGAATTTCCCTCATTATGTTCCTGAGCATCCCAGTCTTGAGACTGAGATGCACAAGCACAGAGTCGAGCCAAAAATATTCCGCCTCTGGCTAATTTTGGAGGCATATGGATGATTTTCCACTGCTTCCAGATGGAAAAAGTTAGACAACCTCTTTTAAACACATTAAATGCTTCAGGGTTAGAGGAGGAACTCAAATAATCACAGTGATTTGTATTGAATTCTCACCCATGAATAAACGTCCGCATGTATTTATCAGTTTGCCTCGTCTTTGTATCTGTTGGGTTTAACACCTTCTCAGAAACCACTGAAGCACGAACTGTGCTGGAGCGAGGAGAGTGATTATCCACGTCAAAGTAAATATCAGGTGGGATTCCAGAAAGGTTCTCCAACCGGGGATAAAGCAGAAGGCGTTATAGAACTACAAAGCAAAACTGTCAGTGAGTCGGTTAAATAAAAATACCTGTTTGCGCTTCACATTCAGAAGTGTTCAACACTGATGAAGGTTCAGAGGGTGATATCTGTATACAAGAACCTTGTTCAGGACAGCCAACATTATTTGAAATCTAGAGAAGTTACAATTATTCATTTTTGCTCTTTCTAATTAGTTTTACCAATCTGAAGACTTCTATTTTAGTAGAGCGTGTTGATTAATGAGCAAACTCTGATGTTGCATTTTCGGTTGTGCTGATAGAGTTAACATCTGACGAGTAAGTGATTGTGTGTGTGTGTGTAAAAATAAGTTTGACCTTTGGCAGGAGAGTGGGAATGAAGATAATGATTCTCAGCAGGGAATCCCACGTGATTATCAAGACTCCCTCTCGTTCCGCCGCGGAGCAAATAATCCCACCTCCACTCAGACAGAAATGAGTCGGAGCGAAGCGGTGAACTGAGACAAGCTCATATAATTGACAAGCTGAACTCAGAAATGAGCGTAAATGAAGTAAACTAAGTGTCACTAACAACATGGACCACTGTCAAAAACAGCATCTTTCCCATGTCCTCGGAGTTGGGCTTTTTACATATATATTCCAACCCCCGTGACAAACATAATGGTTCCTGCTGTTGCTATGCAACTAACAGAAGGCCTATTAAATGTGCAACACTCTTGAAATGTTTAGAAGAGGTGATCAACTTTTCCTTAACCAACAATCTTCTTTACAAGGAGCTTGAAAGGCAAACACGAGCCTCGGCGAGGCAGAAACGCTGGTGTTGTAATCATCACGGTGAGAAAGATATTTCACATACTGTCACATGACTTTTATTGGATGCCACGCCATTAGTGGGACGTGTTGGTTTTCCCTGACAACTCGTTCAATTTGATAAATTCATTTCCAGCATTTCTGCAGCATCACCGTGCCTTTCACCTGGAATAAACCACCGAAAACAGACCTCGGGAAATTAGAAGAGGATCTGCGGACGGTTGGATCGGAGGGCAATGACCTTTCCTCTCAGGTTTTGCTTTTCCAACGGTGTTGATTGGTTCTCAATATTTCGCCCGCTGTTCCCTCACTGACCAACTCAGACATCATCATCACCTTGTTTATGGAACTCCTCATGCTGACTTCTGACACTTTATTTCCCAATGTAGGTCACAAATGCAACAAATTATTCATCTCATCACCCTTTTATGTAAATGTGATCATATTTTCGTAAACTGTACGCTGACTGAACATACAAGTACACGTGAAGGCGTGCCAGAATCTTCTGCAGGCTTACAGGAAAGACGCACCCGTAGGACAGACAAAGACATCAACTGCACAAAACCTCCAAGTGCATTTCAAACACTCAAAAGTGTAGAATTACAGTTGAAAAGATGTACCGTGTTGAGTTTGAGAAACGGACCGGGCCACAGGACCACAGTCAGTTCCCTCCACGCTGCTTCCTACTACGCGCTGTCCTTGACGCTGTTTTCCGGCGTTTGTGATGTTGAACGTGACGCTCCAGGAAAACGAATCAAAACAGAAATGCAACTTGTGTACTTTCACTGAGAAAACCTTTGAGCAGGTTCTAGTTGAGCTTAATAAGCATGTGCAGTGGTAAAAGTATACATCTTTCAGGCAGCAAGTCTTCCTTTGAAACATTAAACACACGCATGTCGGCTTGACGGTGGAGGCCACGGCAACAACATAAGACGTCACGGATTTAGATCCTAAAAATGCCCAAACCGATTCAGTCGACATGCATGACTGAGTGTTGATCCCAAACTTTCTCCTCTCTCCGACGATCAATGCTGCACAGATCTGTGTGAGACTTCCAAAGGGCTAATAAATAAAATGCTGGATTCTGAAATCGCTGATATGAATACTCCACACACACAAAGGCCTCAGGCATCTTGCAACACTACTAAGCAATGACATCGCCCCCATCTGCTATCTAAATTAGAATCACACAAGCATGTTTTACACAATATTACCATATTAATATAGTAATGTAACCTTCCCTGTGGGCATTAATACATTTTCATTTCATAAATTAAACCCAAGTCCAGATGCAATGCAAGGGACCAGGAACCTTTGGACTCATCAGAAAACAACTTCTGTTGTCTGCTCCCGCACAGTCTACCTGTCTACTCAGTCATGATGTACACATATCTGCTTGATTTCCATGCATACCAGCCTACAAGCAGAAACTCAATCTTCTCAGGAGAAAATTACAAAGTGCAATCAATAGGAATGTGCCCCACAAAGTTAAATACCACCGTGCCTGACAAGCAGCCACTTCTCCCTGTCAAACTGCACAGAGGCAATCTGGCACAACAAATAAATTACTTTAGCGGGAGGAAGTCTTCCTGGGGCGGGGGGCATGAATGTACATTATGGGAGGGGGTTGACACACTTAGAAGTTTTCCTGCTCAACTTCATCGATGAAGCACAGCCATGTCGCGAGAGTCATTCGGTGTCTTCATTTAACGTCTGGTCAGACGCCTTCATAGAACGTCACGGCAGCATCTCGGCATTCTCTACATGCAGCACACCCTCTTATTTACCTGCAGACCCAACTTTCCCCAAGCAGACACAACCAGATCCTGGGCGGGCGCCCATCGGTCTCAGGGTCAGCTTCTTAATGTGCTGCACTGGAGAAAAAAAAAAGAAAAAGAAAGGAGGTCCAGGAGATAAAGGCGCCTCTCCTGTGTTAAATAGCTGCATTTTTTAAGATCCATTCATTTAAATACAACTGGATTCCTTTTAACACAACAAATCTGTTCTGCGTTTCCTTTAGAAACACACCTCTCCCTTACTCTTCACCTTCATCCCCTCACAAATAGCCCCTAATCTCCCTCTAGATAGTCCTGGGCAGTGATAACGGCCGAAGATAAATGAAGTAGCAGCCTCTTTTGGAGCTGAACAAAAATGTGTTTCAACAAAGTTTGTTTTATAGTTACTGCTAAACGCGGTAATGCTGAGAAATAAAAATGTGTCCAGTGTCTCGGCCCAGCCTGTGGGGCTTTTGTGGGGTGTGATGGAACCTGTGGACCTGATTCAAGCCCGTGGTGGGATCACCTGCACTGCTCATGGTGTCAGGAGTGGGAAGCTTTGCCATGAGACCAGCTTATAAGTGTGTGTGTGTGTGTGTGTTAGTGTGTGTGTGAGTGAGTGTGTGAGAGAGAGAGACCCAGGTTTGGTTGACCCCTGTGTCTTACTAGTGGAAGGCAGATTGACTCTTTTCCCACAATCAGTTTCTTTGTGACCTTCCAGATTTCCAAGTTTTGCTGCCTCTTTTCAAGTATGCCGCTAGTTTCCCTGATAACGCTAAAAATACTACTTTTAATACACAGCTTCTGCATCCTTGCGTATGTGAGTACACTATGTGAGCTCAATGTAATACTACAGATACAGAAATGCAAATGATTCCACTCATCTGTTGTTCATTTTGAAGTCCCTGTTCAAAGTCTGATTCAGTGGCTCAGTCACTGGTTGTTGCCGCGCCTGCGGAGGACATAGTAACCAGCAGAGAGAAGGCCTGTGCAGCTTTGAGGAGAATGTGAAAGTCTGGCATGGCGGTACATTTCAGAAATGTAAAAGATTTGTTCAAATAACTTGTTTTTTTTGGGGGGGGGGGGGGGGGTTGGTCGCCACAGGTGATCCTCTTACCAGCAATGACAGCTGTAGAAGCTCTGGAAATGAATGTAACCCTCTTAACTTGACTTATATTGTACGTGTGATACAAAAAAGAAGCTTTAAAGCTCCACTAAAAACATAAAAATACAGATGAAAGCTACAGAAGCAAGAAAATGCACGCCAGAACCCATGAATGTTGAAACAGGCGGTCAGACGTGAGCTCCAGAGCTCGGTGGGCGAGCGCCTGAACAAACGTGAAATACACTGAGTATTGATCAGGGGCCATGTGATTCAATCTCTCTCCCCGAAGAGTGGGCTCCTTCATGGTGTGGATCTGCTGGCATCGATTGGCCGCTCCTGTCAGGCTGGAGCTGCACAACAATGTGGTCAACCAGACGTCAGCTGCAAAGAAGAGCTCCCACTTAGCCTTTAACCCTAATTGATATTTGACTCATATTGTCAGTTGCTTAACTGATTTTCTCTGAGAGCAGACAAACAGGCGGCAATTTGTCAAACAATGTCGCTAATACCTGTCACGCTAAAAAACATAGCTTTAAAAAAGATGTTTGTCTTGTGTCTGATGAGTTCATTGTTTTCACTTTACAGGACCTGCAAGTGAGGACCTTATTTAAAACCCCTACTAATCAATGAACTGTTTTTTGTTGGTTTTTTTTGGGGGGGGGGGTGGTATATTTCATCAATGTATCATAAACTGTAATGAGCATTTGATTTGTTTGTGCTTTATTGATTGCAAAGCAATACAGAACTCCTCATTGATTTCAGAGTCCAACACAAATTTCTCCCTGCCATGCTCCCCATAGCAACCATATTGGCTGAATCAACAGAGCAGAAGATTTGTTAGTTACTCAAGAACAACATATGTCCGGGGTATGTAGTCATTCGGCCAGGTCATTTATTATTGATGTGATTTAGCATTCGCTAGGGGTGACATGGACGTCAGCGGGGGAACCAAAAGGCTCCTGGTAATCAAGTGTGATTTTATTTTTACCATGTGTAAATGAGCTATAACACAGATTCATAAACAAGATGGAGGGCTGGAAGTGAATCCCAGTCTATCGTCAAGAGGCTGAGCAGTGAACAGACGTCTGCTGCCTGAGAATCAAGTTTTAGGATGTCCATTATTTCCACTGAGGTTGAGCTTTCATGGCACATATTCCTAAATTAAATTTGTTTAAATAGACTTCCACACTGAAAATGTAGAAGCGTTCAATTCCCCTGCGTGCTGTACAAATATGAACAGAAGTAAGGATGCAGCAATTCGAGCAGCAGCTTAATCCAAGTGTGGGGGGAGAGTAAAACGCTCTCCTAACCAATGTCAGTGTCCAAATAATGAGGGAAAAGATGGTCTTTTTGGTGCTACGTGACTGGACAAACCTGGCAACCATGAGGAGTCTTACTCTTCGTATAGATTACACGCAGAAAAAGAACAAATTCACTGTGCGCCACATGGACACCCAGAATGTGTCCTACTCAGCTCCCTTAATGCTCGTTGTCGTGTCAACAGGGTGTTCACATTCACCAACACCACAAATGACCTCATTGTCCAGGAGAAAACTGGCCGAGGAGGTGGAGATTCCAGCTGTACCTCATCCTGGTCGGTGTAGGCAAGACGGAAACACAAAATACAAAACTTTCATACACACAGAGTAAATACTTCAGTTTTACCAACCTGAACCCATATTTTCCCACATTTTTCCGTCTAAATACTGTAAGTGATGGAAATAACCATTTCTTGAAATCCCTCCAGTGTGGAGCAAGGGCGGAGCTGCCTGCTGCCCTGGGGCTCGCTATAATGCAATCCAATGGGGCAACTGGCTACCATCAAATTGTGTAGAATAAAAGTACATTTTCTTCCAATCCGACAGGCCCCTATTGACATCACAAATATCCCACAACTTAATGGAAGGCTGAAATGAAAAGTTTTTCTCAACCTGAACCCTGTTAAGTTCCTTTGGAAGTGAGTGAGTGTTTGCATCCATTGTATTAAATGTGAAATTAAAAATATGATTGAAGATTTAAACGGGGTTGAGTTATACCCTTGAATAGCCCCAAAACGCAGCGATAAACTTTCATCAATGAATGTGACGGAAGCTTGCTAAACTAGCTTGGTGGCGCCGCACGCCAGCATGAATCTGTTTCACCTCGCAGCCTCTGTTCACAACCAGGTGGACAGATTTCAGAGCAGCGAGGATCAAGTCTGACTGCCCGTTGAGCTGCACATGCCAAAAACGTGGGAGTAGAATGTGAAGTTCAAACAAGGTGGCGGAAGTCATTTCCAGTGAGCTGGGAGTTTTGACTGCAGGCAAGATAGAGGGAAGGTAAATTGCTCATTTGCATATTCTACCCACGCGGTCACGATGCCAGGCTGGATGGAAATCAGCTTCCCTTCAATATACAGTATCTTTGATAATATTTTGCTGGCAAAACATGATTCATCTCTTCACACAAACACCTGTTCGACGGCCTGAGGCACTTCAGCACTCTTAGATGACGCTCCAAGTGCTGATCCTTGCTTCCAGGCTTTATTTGAAGCCCCAGAGGTAAAGCAAACATTTTCTATTTGTTAATTGAATTCCTGTTTCGTTGACTTCTTTGCTCAATGCGATTTTTTTTTTTTTTTTTTACAGTTTTTATAAACAGCAAAAATTAGACATGTGGCAGCACACAGGGGCGGCACGGTGGAGCAGTGGTCAGCACTGTGGCCCCCCATCAAGAAGGTTGTGGGTGGAGCCCCGGCTGGAGCACGGGGTCTTTCTGGGTGAGTCTCCATGTTCTCCCTGTTCCTGCTGGGTTCTCTCTGGTACTCCAGCTTCCTCCACAGTCCAAAGACATCAAGAGGGACCAGGTTAATCCAGACTCTAAATTGACCGTAGGTTCTGGAGAGCCAATGGTTGTCTGTCTCTATGTGTTGGCCCTGCCATGGACTGGTGACCTGTCCAGGGGGAAGGCTGCTGGGATAGGCTCCACCCCCACCACCCTTGACAGGAGAAGAGGGAGGACATGGAGGGATGGGCAGCAAACAGAAGATTGTGATATGTGGCGTTTATTTAGCCTGCAAAACTCAGAAAAACTTTCCTGAAATGTGCATCTTTTGTTTGTTTTCAACCGGCGCTGTCGATCTGTTGTATTCACAAGTACCCAGAGGGGAAGGGAGGCTAGTCTGACTCATATTGACTCTATTGGATATATCAGGTTCACAAAGTCAGACTACCAACAAAGTTAGTTGCTACAGGACACTTTTTTATGTGCCATTATTTCCTTGGGCCAGTGAAACTAGATGTGAACCCATTTTCTCCAAGATTGTAGAACCTCCTGGATGTTCCAGTTGGGAGGAACTGTCCACTTCATTTACTCTTTCCATTTGTTAAGGCTTTTATGAAAGTCACACACCATCTGCATGGGGAAAACACTTTGGGAAACTTTTCCTTGGAGTGTGTTTGCTCCTGAAACGGTTTGCTTTCGTAGTAAAATTAGATTAATCTTTTTTTTTGGGGGGGGGGGGGGTGAGCTGCCTTGGTGATCTGTTTGGTTTTACTTAATGTGCTTATTTTTGAGGTCAAATTAAAATAAAGGCAGGGTGGCCAGACTTTACACTGGTGCTAAGATGGCATCCTCATGTTTTCTGAGGCCTTAATTTAAAGTTTTGCTGTAACACATATATAGTAACATATTTCTATGTAATACAGGACAGAAAGGAAGGAAAAGTAAAGTGTAAAGTGGGCGTATCCAGAGCACAGTACATCGTCAGGTGAGGAGAGGCCCTGTTACAGATCCCATTTTCCTGAAGGTGAATGAATTTGAGCCGGTGGGCGGAACAACCAAAGACACACTGGAGCACAACTTTTGATAGCTTGGTCATGTTCACACCTGATAGTTTACTTTCTAACCTACAAACTGACTACTGGTTATATTT
Source organism: Aulostomus chinensis (assembly GCF_037954235.1). Classification (NCBI taxonomy): domain Eukaryota; kingdom Metazoa; phylum Chordata; class Actinopteri; order Syngnathiformes; family Aulostomidae; genus Aulostomus; species Aulostomus chinensis. Next base: position 28,324,865 of record NC_141326.1, on the reverse strand, counting down.
GTCATGATAGTTATTAGTTCTAGTTGATGCCAGCAGGTGGCAGTGTAGCCGCTAGAGACCCATTGAGAGTCACACAAAGAGGAAGCGAGTATGTTTTGGCAATTACGTGGAACACGGGTGGGTTTTGTTCCTGCTCGTCTTGATTTGTAGTGGACGGAGAACACGAACCACCGGTGTGACGCTGGGTTATTACTCATTTATTCACATGTGCATCTCATCAAAATAGTTTCAAAAATGACAGCTGGCTTTAAGAAAATTGCACTATGGCTTGTTTGCAGTATTGCTTTTTTTTTAAAATAATTCTCTTGGTATTCTACCCTTCTGTTACACTGGCAAGTCTTCATTTGTCAGATCATTCATTTTACGCCCTGATAACCCCCATTTACATTTGTAATTGTCATGCAAGTTGCGCCCTGCTCGATGTATTTAACCCCTGTATTTGTTGACCGTGCACCACACGGAGGTCTTGAATGTACAAACCGAAGCATCATTTCGATCAATTCTGATTTAGATTCAGGAGCCTGGCACCCTGGGACATGAAGGCATGGGTCATTTTACAGGACATCACATTATTTTGGTGTAGAAAATACACAGAACTTCTCTGGCATTCCAGCATGAATAAATGAACAATGTGACCACAGATCCTGAACTAAAAGGTGCTTTTTTTGTTGTTATTGTTTTTCCCTTTATTTATTTATTTATTTATTTATTTATTTATTTTTTTTACAGCTCTACTGTTCTTCAAAACATGTTTGAAGCATGGAAGGATTGAGCGGCCCTTCAGTTTCTCTCACTGTGTGTCAAAGAATGCAGTTATAATCGGGTCTAACTTTCAATGAGACATCAGCTGCCAGAACTGGAGGCCTTCATCTGCTCCCTCAGGACTCCGTGTGCGCATCATTTTGTTTTTACACACTCTGAAACACACACACACACACACCTACACCTAAAAGTTCACGCAACCTGAAAAGACCCATAAACCTTGTAATTTCATATTCACATGATGCCACGTCTTATGAGAATGTCCTGGAATCATAATCATCTGCTGCAATAATTAGAGATGAAGAGACAAACTTGTGAATAAATGACCGGTGGTATTTGCTGATAAAATCCAATTAATGGTTTCGAGCTCTTGGATTGGAGGGTTGGTCTTTCGGGGCAAACTCAAATGTCAAGTCACTTTAATTTCTCTATTAGCGGTCTACAAGTGATCGTAACTGAACTGACTCTGTCATCAAGGACAGTGACCTCGAAAGGTTAACTCCCTACAACAGGAACAGCCTCCAGTACACGGGGAGGAACTGGTCTCCTGTTGTTTCGAAGGTGTGTAATGAAAGGTGAGAAGTCTCTACACCTCCGTTCCAGTGCACGTCGTGTGATGTCAGAGGTACATGAAGGCGTGAATTGGTGTGAAGCTGCCTGTGTCCTGACATTTCTCCCCAGGCACTTTCTGAGAAATTCTCACTGAACTTCACATGATTCTGAAAACTCGAACATGAAACATCCAACATTACGGTGTAATTCGCTCGTGTCCCGGGGGGGTGTTGGCCTCCTTTTTAACCCTTTCAGTTCCAATGTTTGGCCACACTGTTCACCTGTCCAGAAATGGATGCAAAAAACAAAAGTTTATTTGTGGTCTATATCACCACCCCATCATTTTTTCCTCCTCTACCCTGTTACTGGAGCACGTACAGACCGATTTCGACCAATGATCTTTCGACGCCTGTCAATTTCCAGCATGTGGATGAGCTTACACACATTCGTTAGCTGGACCTCTTCTTACAACTGCAGAATTCCAGATGTCAGTAGAAAAAGCCTGGCTGATACAAACAGAGGCAGAGTTGTCAACCTCAGTCATTCCCCTGCTCGCGCTGCTCACCACACACTGCTCCTCTCACTTTATACTCGGACTCAGCGGCAAGTCAGGTTTATATTCTCTAAATTGAGGCCGGAGGTCGTTTTCTCTGCAACACTTTGCACACACGCTGCAGGGCTGCCACGTTGCGTTGACAACACAGTAGGATGCGTGAGGGCATGAGAGGCACTGCCACTGAGGAGCCAAGTGTGACATTGAAATCAGGTTTCGACGAACGGAGTCAGAGGTAATCACTGTGGGGAAGCACAACCTGATGCCACACTGAAAGCTGAAATGTCACAAGTTGTAACTTGCTGTTACGTATATGGTTAGTTTAAATTCCTGTGGCACATTAGATACAGTAAGTCCAGGAAATGTTTTGACAGGGCTTCTGATTTGAAGAGACATGCTGTGCAGTGCAGAGTGGGAAGCACAACATGGTGCTCTAACAAGGAGAGAAAGTCCTCGCATCCAAATAATAATCACCGTTCTTTGTGAGAGTAAATGAAGATACGCGTCAGCCGCATCACGAGGAACGACCTGCTATAATTAATGCAAACAGCAGTCAGCCCCGATTGGCTGTGCAAGACGCATCCGTGTGTCACAGCACGTCAGTCTACATTAAGATGTAATGAGTTGAACTCTTCAGCCGCCATCATGTATTTTCTGGCAGCAGCCACAGATTGAGGGTACTCTCCTTGCGCGGTTTGATATCTGGATGTGACATGACAGCCTCTGCTGCCGGATGATGTATGGAAACACATTGTGTCTCAACACAAAGGGACGATAACGCTGGCAGGGCAGTCAGAGGGTACATGTTAGCTGCTTTCACACTACAACCCTGAACTCATCTCCTCTGAAGGAGGCGTACATGACAGTGTGTATGATTCACATATAAACCATCATCTTTTACAGCCAAGCCACTCATCACTGCCAGGTAACCCTCACATCACACTAGGTGGCGCTCTTGCACTGGCAACATTTCCACTTTGCCGGAGGATTTCCAAATGGCAGCTCTGGAACGGTTCTGTAGGTACCAGCGAGGCAGAGCGCAGCATCTTCAATCAAAAGTGGGGTTGGAAACTTTTTGCTGCCACTTTTAAAATTATGCTGCCACCTCGCAAAAAAATAAAAGCCGACGTAAAACAACTGGGATCCTTTTTCAAAGCAGACACACAAACTCCCTCTCAGCTCATCCTTGGCACAAATATTTTATGCATTTTCACATCAACATCTTGTCTCATCCACCTTGTAAAGCATTTCATTTGCAGGATGCAATTACTTGTGTTCGAGTTGCAGAACAAGACAACTGAATTATAGCAACTCAAACTTTATTTACACAGCAGAAGCATAACAAGCCCACGGTGGCCCCACCAGTGATGATCAACCAGTCAACACATCATTCCCTCTGGTATCCATTATGTTGGCTTCATTCTTCCGTCAGGTTTGTGGGTACAAAATTGAAGGGGCTTCTCGCCAGGAAAAGGGAAAAAAACAAAACAAACAGCAACAGAAAAAACCCTGAAAAAGTCATTCATTTGCAGCTCTGCCTGCCGGTGAAACAATCCGACAGGTTGGCTGCAGAAAAATATTGACACGTTGACAGAATGTATTAATAGAGAGATGCTCAGAATCGTTCCTTTTTCAAATGTTTGTCCTGGATTGTTTGAATAGTAAAGTTCTGCAACGCCCTCATCAACCACTGCAAAACAAAAGCTCGCTTATCAGACATCACCTCGTCACAGCTAATCACCAAAAGATTTCACAGCGCCAATATTCCCCTGCGGCAAACGGTGTGTCATTGTCCCAGTTAAGATAATCTTCCCCCTTATCACACCTTTTCATGCTGAATAGAGGCATTTAATTTCCCTTGTTGTAGGAGATTAATTGCACATTAGCCTTGTTTAATTTGAATTAAAACAAATCTTTCCAAGTCTCACATCAGAGGAGTTGTGTTTGAGCAGTGAACTGGACGCTGTCTGGAAATACGGGCGTGATAACTGCTGGGACAGAATAATACTCTTTCCACAAACAAAGCGAGCGGCAGAACAAACACAGAGGCGCTGAATAAAGAAGAGAAGGGCATATTTGTTCAGACGCTGGAACAATCTGGGCGTTTGTTTATGTGTGATATGTGGAGATTCGGGAGAATGGTGAATTTGTTTGTGTTTGTCTTCTCATTTGCATGGAAATGTGTGCTTTTCTCCCTAAAGACCATCTGAGGACATCATTAAATGTTGAAAGGCAAAGACATAAATTAAACATTACCATTTCATGTTGCCTCAGTTTGTTAACTTTCTGAGAGGTTTCTTATCACAGCCTCACGTCTTAATTACACGCATGTACACGGCACTTGGGTATCCTTTTTTTTTTCCGTGAGGACTGAACACAGAGGATGAAAGTAAAAGCCGGAGAAATGTTTGCCAACACTTGTTTTGCATCACACGTGTTCCGAGGAAGGGAACTAACGTGCAGCTGAATGAATTCCAATCATTCTGGTGGCTCGTAGCCTTCATCCACACCAGCGTTTAGAAACCAACAAATAACTTTGTGCCAAATTTCAGAATTAATTTGTATCCATAGCAACACATCTGTAAATACATCGTGACGGTGCACCAGGACACTACACATGCACGTGCTGATGCGAAAGAAAAGTGAGAGCAGACATTTCTTCTCTTGGACACACAAAAAATAGGAAAACTAACATGAACAACCGAGTCAAATGAGTAGTTTTGGGGCCAGCCACAGTTTTTAGACCACTGAGTAGAAGACTTCGCTGAAACAACTGTTTGTTACAGCTGCTGCATCCATAAACAGTTCCTGATATATAACAAAGGAATCATGAGTCAAGCTGAGTTGCCATTTCTTTTACAGAATCACAATCTGGCCCTTTCATCATCCTCCCAGTTCACTGTGTGCATTTTCTTTCCCTCTAGACACATTTCCATGCTGGTGGAATACTAGAACATTTCAAACAAACACATTTTGTGTTATGAATGCATTGACACATTTGCATGCCAGTCCAAAACAAAAATATCGACACTTCACTAGAGGGAGAATTTAAATTTTTAAGTGTATTTTTCCATCAAACCCATGAGAAGTTTGAAAGCAGAGCTGCTGTGCATCTCTTGACTTGCAGCACCCCACCAGGTTTCGCTGTCTGTACTGTACTGACAATTACAACAAACTGACAGTTTAGAATGCAAGACAAAGTGCTTCTGACTGGAGTTCAATCCACTGACATAACGCTTCCAAACAAAGCAAACAAAAGAAAGAACAGAAATATGCTGCAATAATGTTCCCTACATTGGAGGGAAATACACTATAAATGACCATTTTGCATTGTTACATGAAGACAGGACGATTCAACAGCGTTGTGTGACAACATTAACATTCGAGACACATACACATGTCGAGTGAATATGCATAATAAATGTAAATATAAATACAGCATAAAGCGTATTGGAGATGTTTTAATCCTAGGTACGAGAACTGACATTGATCCAAACACCCAGGATCAGATGAGCTCTACATTTACTCCGGCTAATCTTCCATGATTGCCACATTAAAATTCACCAGGTTTTGAACATAGCCCCACAGTATAGAAGTCAAACTTATTAAATAGTAGCATTTCTTCAATTTTTAAACCAAATTTAACAGGCAGTCCCACTGTAGAGTTTAAGACGGCAATGGCGATGTTTATAATTAGGTGACGGGAGCATGTTAATCATTTCAGACATTCCTCTTCACATTTTCCTGTTTAAAATGTGGTCGTAGTCGTCCTCTAAAACTATTTCAATTTGCACCGGGGGAAATTAAGGTTAGTTTGGGATCTAAACTGTGAAGCTCTCATTCCAGGATGAAAACACTGTTCACCTAAATGTGCTCTGAAGACCTGCAGGGATCAGCGGCGAAATGCATTTTGAAGTGGGAGGGCATCGAGCTTTTTCATGTCAACTTTCTTTCAATCTCATCTAAAATGCATTCCCTCTTCTAATCAGGGAGCTTCCAGCAGCTTCTCTCTTTTTTTTTCCCCCCCAGTTTTTTGGCAGCGCTCCACCAATAGGAAGCACGTCTGACCTTCTGCGGTGCACAGCACTCTTGTGAGAAACACTTTGTGTGTGTTCTTACATTAGAAATGAAGGACAATAGGTTGCTGACTCAAAAGGTTGTTGGAGCTTATTATTTCAGGATGTTTTAATGTTGAAGCTCAGTGAAAATGACGGAAACTCAACTGTTTAATGAGTAATGTGAAAAATTCAAATTATATATATATATATATATATATATATATATATATATATATATATACACACAGCCATACAGTATCTCATCACACTGAAATCACACATTGTCAAGAGAAATTAATATCAGCGCTCTGCCACTTATATTCATTTGAAGTCTGATGTTCATCAAGCCAAGAGAGAAAACACGCCTTTCATGTGTTGGTAGGAGAAGGGAAAGCAGAAATTGGAAAACAGCAAATAGGGAAGGCGGGATTTCACAAAGATGGTGCTCCATTGTTGATGCACCTTTCTCTGATGGTCCGGCCAAATGAGGAGCCACTTATAATCGACTTGTTGGAATATTAACATGATAAAACTCGTTGGGAGATAAAATGAAATCCAATTTCTTGTATATGACTCATTTGAATAAAATCAAAGGAAGGCATGTTGACGCCTGGCTCTTACCCATCATCCATTGTGCTATGGTAATTCCGCAGCCAAATAGGAACAAATCAAATTATTCAATTTCCTAATTGAAAATGTTGTCCTTTCCACACAAAACACAGCTGTGGATTGTCAAAGTGAACCTCTGAAAGCGCAAAGCTGATGCTCCTCAACTGTATGCACCATCCGTACCAGAAATGTCGGATGGGCTCAGCGTCAGTGAAAGAGAAGAGAGAATGACTCTTACTCTGTAGCCCACATTGGTTCCTCCATGCAGCCTTCCTGCTTATTAGCTGTCTGCCAGACTCTTGATGCTATAAGAACCAGACAGGCCCTCCGCAAAACCGCAAATTTACTCAGTTTGGGTTTGGATGTCATCCTCCTCAAAGCCTCTTCTCTTCATAGCGCTACGTGCAACTGATGCTGCTCACTCCAGGAAAATTGTACTTTGTTGAAGCCTGAAAGGTCTGACTGCTTTAATGAGGGCCAGGATCTATGCAGTGACTTTTTTAAATTACCAGCAGGGTTACTTTCTCCTGTGTTTCCATAGCAAGAAATATTTTATGGATGCTTTTGCTCTTTCTTATGAGAGGCTGCCAATTACTGTTTGGACGGCACAAATTACAGGCCAAATTACGACAGCTATCAAAAGTGCGCTTTTCTTCTTTTTGACTGTAGTTGAGAAATTAAAGAAGATTTATTGCACCCGTGCATTCGCACTGGAGCTCAGATATTTTGCTGCATCAGCAGGGAGTGAGCATTTAAAAGTACAGCAACACAAATCTTCATTTGGTTCACTTAAGGAAGAAGGTATCCATGAATATATGGGTGCTCGACATTCATGCCCCTGATTTACTGTTCGGATTCTGAATGTCTGAGACCGGTCCCACTGTGGGCTGTTAATAAAGGACTTCTGTGTGCTGCAGCGGGCACCAAGGGATCTGGTAATGCAGCCCCTCAGCAGCCTCTCTATAGCAAGTGACAGTCCCTATGTAGAAAAACATCTGTGTGCAGGGACGAATTACACCCAGGAGAGATGATCCTGCTTAAACATTTACATGCAAACATCCTGCATCACTTAACATAAAACTATGAAAATGGATTATCCCACATGTATTTGCATGCAGAGAACGATATCGGCTGACAAAAAAGGATTCAAGTGAGCTTCAATCTGTAGGCAAACTTTGGCTCTGTCAAAGGGGAACGGATCCTCCAGCCTGAATACACCGGGATGTTCGCTGAGAGCAACCCCACCCTTGGGACCGGGTGTCTTTGAACATTTTCACATAATGGAGCCAGTATTGATTTTTGTTTTGAACTAGAGGGGAGAATTTAAATAGAAAGTGCTAATATTTTAATCCTGCATTCCCAAGACAGAGAAATACTTGGTTAAGAGAAAAATACAAACAAACAAGAGTTGGTTCTCTTGTATGAAAAAAAAAATGGGAGTAAAGTTTTTTCAAGGCTGGACCCAACTCAGGACCTCAGTTTCTGTGTCGACTCAACTAGTTGTTCACTACGATGGTTTAAAAAAAACAAAATTTAAAAAAGATACCAGACAGCTACATAAAGTGGAATATCCCCAGACAGTCCCGTGATGAAAATCATGTGACTGGTTTCTGATTAAATTTTACGAAACATGTTTTGTTATTGACGGTCATAATCACAGCAAATTTGGACCAGCACAGGGTTAATGAGCTCACTGAGATTTTGGTTTCTCCAAAAGTGAACAACGATGACATGATAGCTCATGGGGATATACCTGGGTTGTGTATAGCAAAGTACCGCCCGGCACTCGACTTAAAACCTGCGCAACAGCACGGGAGGCAGAAGTGCGGTGGCACCAGTGGGTCTCTGAAAGTGTTGGAAAGGTTTACTTCCTGCGCAACCGCCATTTCACAGGGACACCTCCACTCGAGCAGCCCACATTATTTGGCGCTGTGTGCACCTGGCAGCAGCAGACTGTTGCTAGCATGCAACGACACTCGCCATGCAAGCGGGACTACCGACATGTGCCGCTGGATGGCTGTGTTCAGCCAGGTGGTCGCCGCTGATGGTCAGCTGAGTTACATGAGCAAACCAAGTTAAAGTTTGCCACTGGCTTGAATGTCTCTTCTGGTAAAAGATGAGAGGTCCTGCCAGGAGGGACAGCTAACTCAGTATGCTCAGCTTAAATGGGCAAATTGTGGGTTTAGATAAAGTGACCACAGAAATATTTAAACACCTTTAAAAAAATGCTTATGCTGTACTTACACAGTAATAGTAGTACAACGACACTGGCAGTATTCATCTCATCTTTCCCAAATACTCAGGATTATAGTTCTCTCAGGACCAAACTCAAAAGAAGTAACAGTGGCAACGAGAAGGCGGAGCCTCTCCACCTGCAGACATCAAGAATCTCAGACGACTCAGGATGATTTGAATCGATTTCCAGGCAGCCGCCCTCATACACATTTAGTTCCACAGAGCAATGTTTTCTTGCTTTTATTCTTGCAGTGCTTTGTAGGTCTGCTGTTAGGGGTCAATCTTGAGTCAGAGATGTAGCCGACAGGTGATCATTATTTGACTTAGAGAAGTTGATGGAGGAGTCCTCAAAACACATCACCATCAAGTGATGAAGCTGAAATTGACTAGATGTTTACACGTGAGGACATATCGATTTCAGTGTGAAGAGTGAATTTTTCTTACCCATCCATTTCAGAGTCTGAAATTTCAAATGAAGTCATTTGGTTTTCTGGGCTTCAGTTCTTCCAAGCAGCAGAGATCTCTTTCTCATAGGGAGAGTGATACCCTCTGCCACGGGCCACTCAAACAGTAACACGTTCTTTTAGATTAGTCTGTCAGGTACAATGTAATTGACTGGGGAGATTAAAAAGAAGATATCACAGCACATTATTGATTCGCATGTGAAGAGGGTCACATGTACCACAGTTTATCAGCACCTCGATAGACAGCCTGGGAATGGGAGGCTTTTTATAAAACCCCCAAGGGACAAGGTGTGAGGAATAAAGGGTTGCACACAGTCAGTTGTTTTCAAGTTTGCTTTCACAGTCTATTCCCGTTCTCAACCATTACTGACTTGAAATTAAAAGAGGAATGCCTAGCGTTATACATCAGACACTCAAGCAAGTGCAACTGTAGGTGGATGGCAGCCAGATAGAATCCCCAAACTGTCTGTCAGCATGGCTCTAAAAGGAAAACACCACTGGAGTTGAGCCTGAAGTCACACTTGCAGCTCCGCGAGAAGGTGCTGAACAATGCTAACCTGCTAACAACACTAACACCACGAGGTTTAGCAGGTATCATGCTGAGGCCACAGAGAGGTCCTGTGTTCAAATCTTGAACCAGCCCACAAAACTACCACGGGTCCACGAGTATCCACTGTGTTTAGCATGCTAGCTCATCAGAGGTGAAACTGTATAAGGCTCATTTGCAAATATGAGTCCCTTTGTGAATGATGCACCTCTACAGTAGTGAGGGAAGTTGATTCATTGGGGGGAAAATATATTTCAAAAGTCAGTTGGCTGTGTTGTAAATGGCTTTATGCTATTTTAAATGGAGGAGTTTGTCATGGCAGAGATTTTAAAAGTGTGCCACTACAAAGGTTTTTTTTCAATGGTTCTTCTGAGTGTTTCAGGTAATGTTACACTTACAACAGTTCTTGTAATTTCCAGATCAAATTTATAAATCAATAAACACAGTCGGCCTTGATTTTTCTAGACATTTTTACTATGTTTTCTTTAAATAAGTGAGAATAGTGAGGCAGATTTTTGACTCTGCAGGAGCAAACACTCACTTCCTGTAACAGTAACAAGAGCCACAGAAGTGAGAGAGCACAGACACCCGCATCTGGATCACCTAAATTTAATTCCACCCATACTTTTAAAATGGCTGCAGTTAAAAAGGGCCGACTAGTTCTTCTGTGCATGCTTTTTTAACCCATCTCATAACTGTTTCGTAATGGACTCCAGTACACCATATACCAGCAAAGGTTTAGTTCTTACCATTTTCCTCTATCAGTGTTATTGTGTGATTGTATCTTCGTGTAGTTTCTTTCTATAATGCATGGCTGTAATTTCTTTTCCAGGCACGCACATCTTCATGCAGGGTCATGTGGCTCTTATTATACATGTATAGCTCTTTATCTTTTGTTGTTCTTGTTGCTATACGTTTAACAGTCTGTATTCCTTGTGCGAGCGTTCTTCCACTGATGGACTCCATTGTTACTTTGTATTCTTTATGCCAATTTGATGGGGTGTATCACTTACATATGGACATTTGTAAGTATCTCCATTTCTCTGATGATGGCTTACAGCTACAGAACATTTGCTTCGACCCACAATAAAGAACTCCACTACACCAGTATTCCCTTTCTGTATTTAATTGAAAACCTTCTACTGGTGGCACTGGTTTCAAGATCAATTTTCAAAGTTTATTTGTCATTCCGACCATAAAATAAAAATATTCATGGAATGAAATTATGTTTCTCGGCAAAGAACCAGTCCTATCCTATGAAGCGCAATGTAACTAAATTAGAATAAAGTGGAAAAAAAATATTATTCTTCTAAAATTATTTTTGGGGGATTTTTCCTGTGGAATAAGAATACCACTCAATAAATAATGAACTAATAAATGAATAAATATAGCAGCCCATTGTGGTTTTTATTTTTAGATGAAATCTAGACAGGTCACGGCATCACCATCAGGTTCAGATTCGGGCCTCAGGGGACTTGAATACATGTTAGGCTCCAAATATTCATGATAATCTATCCATCAATCTGTCTGCTGTCCAGACATCTCAGACTGACACTGCTCGAGCCACAAACGTGGTCTAAAGATATCTACATATACTGTATATGCACACATATGTATTTATACATGCAATCAATCTGTAATCGTCATTGTATCCCAGGAGCCTCATTAGGATGAACTACTAATCACTTTTTCCTCGTAATTCCCCCACTGACTATTTGTGTTCCAGTTAGCAATTTCCAACATTTCCCTGATTAGCCCTCAACAGCCCCTGATGCACAGGGAACTTGTGGAGGCGGTGGAACACGGAGTATCAGAGCTATGTATTTTTTCCAGTTATTATTATTAGTTAACAAACAATGCATGCCTCTCACTCAAAATACGTTTTATGCTTTAACCGGTCTATGAAGGCAGGTGTTAGAGAGGGAACTGCTGCCACAACAACCTCTACTGATGAGTTTCTCCTTGTAGAACAACTGAATATAATAAATATATGGATACTTGTGTTTTTTTAAATATGTCATCATCAACCTTTTAGTTTTCATCTATTATGCTGTATTTAAAAACAGACAAAACTAGAAATACAGCATTGCAGTTATATCCCGCTACGACGTTTGCCTGAGCGGCGACCTTGACCTTTGAGTGACAAAACCTTTCACTTAATCCTGAGGTCCCTGCGGATGTTGATGCCACATCTGAAGAAATTCCTCCAGGCTTTCCAGAGATATCACGTGAGACATTGGCTTTTCAACTTTGACACCCTGAACCTTTACAGTTTATACTTGAGCTTGTGTGGAGGTTTGTGGCAAACTTAACAAATTCTTCCTAGTTATCCCATTAACAAACTGGGGTGGCTGGAAGGGTAAACAGAAAACCCGATAATGCACACTGTGATTTAATAAAACAATATACTGGACTGCCTAATGTTCAAATCATTTAGTGTGGGTTTTTTAAAGCTAGTCCAGGACTTCATGTTCGAACTGTCCCTGCACGACACTTGGATTGAACTACATAGCACTTGGTGTGAGCTTGTATACTGTGTAGCTGAAAAAGCAGCATGCTGAGAGTAAGTTTCCCTTGATAAATAGAGGTTCTGAGATGTGTAAGTGGGGTCACACACATCCAAGGGGAAGACCAAAGGGGAGAGAGTTTCATTCATATTTTCTATGTTCTGTGAAGGTCATGGATGAATGCCCATGGGTGTAAGTTAGAGGTGAATGTAGTATAAATAGCTGGTGTGAAAAGCTGCACAGCATAACCTTATCATCTTCAAGATGGCAAAGATACTGGAGTGAAATGGCAGCCTTCCAGCTTTGGTTATTGGCAGTCTTCTATCAGAATCTTTTTACTGTTCACTCGCTTCCTTATGATAAATACATTTCAAACTGCGCAGACATCTTGGCATACAGCTGTCTGAAATGATGGTGGAATTACAACAAAACTAATAACTTGTTTTTATCACCAGCTCCTCCTGCAGGTTTTCAAGAACCCCAAATCTCATTGAGAGAAATAAATCAGTCGTGTTTAGCTTCCCTCAGAGTTATGATTGAAGAGATATTCCCGAATGTTTGCTTTTATTTTACACACATATTACTTCCCTTACATTATCAGCTCCTAAGTTAGGGCATCGGTGACCTTTCAAGTATTATACCACACGAACATCAACTCAATTGTGTGAAAATACAGCAGCACAGAAAATGAGTGCAGCTCTAGAGGACAATTTTTCTGACCTGCTAATAGCACAATGCTTTTTTGTTGTTGTTGTTTTGCATGGTCTGGTTAGATTTAGGTACATAAACAGTTAATTTTAGGAACAGATGTGGTTTGGGTTAAAATCAGCGATGTTCTTCCAGAAACAGGAAGCCAAACCTCACCACTGGCAACACAAAGTCAACCGCCGGCACACACTGCAGCTTCATGGAACTGGTTCCCCATCTGCAACTGGTCAAGATCCAAATATCCTGTCAAAGCACCATGAAACAGCATGAACAGCAGACACCCAAACAAGGAATTTTTCCACTCACATGCTTCAACATGAGTCTCCTCTCGGTGGCCTTAAACACCTATCTGCTGCTCCCTCCACCTCTCTGTAAGGATTTCTTTCCCTTATTACTGACATAAATTGATTTCCCACTTCTATGTGGTCATAATTACCGTGGCCCCTTCATGGCATCAGTCACTCACACATGAACAGGTAGTTTCTGCCACTTGTATTGATGACTTATCAGCTTGTTGTTCTGGGGAGGACAGGCTGGCATCACGAGAGCACCCGAGGCCATAAAACATTTACAAATTCACTCAAGCTCCCTTTTTTTTCCAATCTTAAGTAACAAATAGTTTTTTTGTGCAACTGAACGCCACACCATGAGAGCTGTTGAGTAGACCCCAACTGTGCACACACAACACATAAAGCTCTTTGGAGGACAGATTCTGGGAAAAGCAGTGTGATGCAGCCTGGAGGGGGTTTCAGGAAAATGGCAGAGCTGTGGAATGTTGCCACTGGGAGCAGATTTAGACTCTCACACCTTCAGATATCGGTAGTTTATTTGAAACATATGGACACATTAACGTTCTCTGAGAGCAATCAGACATTTGAAAATGCAACCTGCCGTTCTTTACACAGGAGGAAAATGTTGTAATAGACAACCTTCTTTTATAAAGGCAGTTTTTGTTTTTGGAAACAAATACTCACAGTACAGTGGAACCATCTAAAACTGTCTCAGGGAGATTGAAATAAATACTACAGTCTTGGTATGTGAGATTGTTTTCATTTCACCAACTCATCAACAACTCCAAACCTTCAAAGTGTGAACATTTGTTGGACATCCAAACACAAAATTTCAGGGCACATTTCCAAGGAAATATGAGATTTCCATGTGGAGCAAACAATCTAATTTGAAAAACATTCATCTCCCAACAACCAACACAGCAAAACCTTTTTACTTCATACTTTTCCTAATTGAAATTCCTGCGGTAGGACAATGCACAGAAAGCAACATATCAGCATGATGCATATAGTGAACATGACACTAAAATTGCTCAATTTCAGCAACAGTCTTTGGTCAAATGCTTACTTAAAATTTTGCATTTACTTATGGCAATAATGGACAAAAAGGCGTCTCATCCGAAATATCGACTGTCTCCTTGAGTCGGTGGTAAACAAACATTTAAATGGATAAATTCAAGACTGGAAAAGTGTCCGGTGACACTTGAAATCTCATGATTGGGGCAGCATGGTTCTGTTAATTTTGAATATCATACTGCTGCTGTGCTCATACGTTTCCTTTATTAGATGATCGAGAGATATAAGATGAGTTGGAGTAAGTTTTGTCAGTTATCATGGCCCCCAATTAAAGAAAGTCTAAGTCCAGATAGTATTTTAAGTTCCTTTTGTTCAGAAGTCCAACTAAAACAAGAAACATATCAAAAGAACGACATCTACAGGTTTCTGCATTACAACAAAAGATGGATGACGATGGAGGGCAGGAGCTGGAGACGGGAAACACACCGACACGCCACCCGAAATGGTCATCAAGGTGACATGGGTCAGATTTAGCAAACCTTTTGTTTGTCCCTTCTTATAAGTGATTGCACTCACTGTCTCTTATCTCCAAACCCTGCAGACTTACGAGTATGGATAGGAAGCAAAGTCCTCCACTAATTAAACCTGTAATGACTACATATTTAAAACCACTGTGGGAGTGGCTGAGAGTGGTGCGGGGGTTAGTTGGTGGTTTAAATGTGAGCCAGTGGATAATTATTAATAACCACTAATTGGGTCAGAGATCCTTATCCTCATAAAGCAATCAGGGTTCCTGCAGACCTGCAAGATGAAAGGCTCCTGGAGGAAGAGGACAATGAGGAGGAAGAGAGAGCAGTGTTGTCAAGGGTACAGCACACAGGTGTTCTGTGTTGTCAGAGGGGTTTGAAATCCGTGGTTATGAGAGGGGAGGGTAATGGGATCCTGGAGAGATCAGAAGTGAGTGCATGTAATAGAGGCAGTATCTACAGGGCCGCGCAAGTCCAGTAACCATTTCAATCGGAGGGATCATTCTGCCCTCTAGTGGAGAGCTTTATGACACCATTAGATTTCAAATTCTGAATCTCTCATTCTGCCGACCGTGTGTGTCAGGTCTGTAATGTTTGTGCTTTGCTTTTTGTCATTTATTGCACAGATTCATCTCATCAGTGTGCTAATCGTCTTCATTATCCCCAACAATTACATTATACTTGCTAATTAGGTGCTTTGATGGAGCGGCAGTGTTTCGGTGTCAGGAGGACAGAATAACATCTGCACAATATGACACATTTTAACCCAACAACCTACATCAAATCTATGCATGAAGACACCATCATTTACCTCAAGCAAGGAGGTCATGTGATCACCTCTCAGTGGCGTTCATCTGTTACCACAATTAAACAAAAGCGATGAGGCTGACTTTCACCAAGCTTGGTGGAGGGGTGTCGCATGCACTCATGTAGAGAAGACACTGGTTGAACATACAGCAGGTCAGGTGCGGGTATCTGACATGCTGCTGTTTTACAACTGATATGGCTGACAGTTAATATTTACCGATGAAAATAATAGCTGTAGGGAAAAAAGTTTATGATATACTCACATTAAACATTGTGAATTTAAAAAGTAACATTTTGAATTGCTATTTCAAAACATTTTCAAAGCACAAAAGTCATATTCACTACATTTTTCTCTCACAGAAGAATAGGCTTGAACAGAACTGGCCCAACATAAATACTGGCTCGATCTTGCTCAGACAATTTTTTTTTTTTCATTTGAAAAAAAATTTAGCAGTGTCTGCCATTACTGATCATATGCCTAGGGCACTGTGCATCCCTGAAATTAACCTGAACAAGAGGGGAAACTTCTCTACTCTTAGTTTGGAGTGGAACGTTCATCGCCTCCCTGCAAACTGCAGTTAGGTGGAGTAATATCTGCTTGTCATGAAACCTGCCAGTTAAAAACACACACAAATCGATGTTTTTCTTGAGTTTTGTGAGAACAAACTGATGTTTTCAAGGAAAATGTGCTGCAAAAAGGTGGAAAAAGTGGAGTTTTTATTAACTGGAAGTGCTACAGGGACTTTCCGGGTGTCTAAGGTGATGGAGGTCTCCAATTATTTTCTGGGCCTCATGGAGAAGAGGAGGTCATGGCCCATGCCCCTCTCAGAAGCCGGAATGATGTGCTGCAGTTTACCCTTGGCGAGGGCTGATACAGCTGCCAACCTGGCTGTGGTGGATGAAGGGAAAATTAAGTCTATTGTAACTGCTGACGACTGTGTAGTGGAGAGAAGCAGCAGGATGGATGAGACGGAACCGTGAGTGGACTCTCATGAGTTCAAGTCTCCTGGTAGCTGCAAACACTGGTCACGCTCAGTGCAGGAGGCTACTTGATTTCTAAAACCAGCATTAAGTAAAATGATGTATGTCTTTTAAAGGTTACCAAAACCATAAAATAACCCACTCAATTCATTTTCATATAATTCATTTAATTGATTAATGCTTAAAATGCTTTCAAATTTATTACAAATAATTTGGACCAACTTCTGCATATGAACTCATAAGGGCAAGTCAGAAATATTTATTTCAAAGTAAAATTAGATTCGATTTCACCACTTTCAGGACTAATAATAATCCATTTTTTCAAGTAACCTGATACAGCTCAAATACATCTAAATACTAAAAATAACAAAAAAATAATCATTTCAAGTCATTTAAAACTTGAAAGCTGATTTTAACAAAACAATACTGGGAAAAGATGTGTAGGCGGAAGCCTTGCCAGATGTCACCTTTTTGTTTGCACACAAAGAACCTAACATTCTCAAGCAAAAACCCGTGCAGACACTGTTTTTACTTTGTACAGAATTGAGCAGTTTTGTCCACCAGATCTCTACTTTTGCTATTTGACTTCAAAATAATGATCTTGTTGGTTTTCCCTCTCAGCAAAATGTACAACCTCTCAAAAAAGGACAGAAACAAAGGCAGGAAGTAAGCGCAACATGCATGAGGGCATAACTACTGAGTACAACAGGAAGAAGTGAGGTCGTCCAACCTGAGAAGTCCAGCCAAGAGCTGTGACGCTATGGATGTGTCGCGGGTGTAACCCAGATGGTTACCGGCAGTGGATTATTTATGGAATTGATGATGTCACCATCACTGTGTGTTTGTGTTCTTTGGACAAAACTCTAAGTAAACAAATGTTTTCTGTCCTTTTATATATGTCAATTACATCTTGGGGTTTTACTTGAACTGATCCCAGCAAACAATAAATGAGTAAATTACTCACCATGAGGGTCTCAAACCCGATGCAGAGTTTCTGTCCACTATACTGACAAGGAAGGTGCGGTTGGAGATAAAAATCTTCATTTCTTTCCTCTGAGACCACTGCAGACGATGGAGTCCGGCTAAGGAGACAGAACAGAAGGGTTAGTGCGATTGAATAACTCATATCATCATTCAGCACAATGCTGGACATGAAATCTGAAAGCTTATATAGACACAAGTAGGGAAGTAAACAGCAACAATCTGTAGCTAACAAACAGACTGACTAAGAGCTGCAGCATTTGAACACAAGGGTCTCGGAAGAAATGTCACGTCTTGGGATGGCAATTTTGACCAGGATCTCCTCCACACTGAGACTACTCTTGTGAGCAAACAGCCATGGAACAGCATTCATATTAGAACAACTAAATTGTAAATGGCCTTTGCCAATAATGTTTAAGGGTTACATTTGAGATATTTCAAATAACCAGAAAAAACGAATGGCTGGTACCAACCCTAAAAATAAATACAACAAACATAATAGGGTCTTCGCCAGAAGTACCTTCTGGCTCAGGCCCTAATAATTCAATCCCTACTATAAGATGCACATGACAATGAATCGGTGCATTTAATAAATAAAACGAATCGACAGTAACAGGGACAATTACAGCAAAGAGCATAAACAATATTGTGAAATTAACTGCTTAAGGATGGCTAAGCTAACAGCCAAGGTTGAACTAGCGTTACCAACAGGTGTAAAGCTAACAGCCTCCTAGCAACATTCGTGACCACTCGAGACAAACAAACAGTAATAAAAACCTGTAAACGTCAATAAAGCATTAACAAAGCTCTTTACCTCGTTGTCTTTCCAGGGAGGTGTTTTTCCGACATAAGCAAAAGCTGCTTTGACTACAGAACGAATTTCCCTCGGTTTTCTATTCTAACCAATAAAATACCGTTTAGTGGCGTGCTTCCGTGTTCATACCGGAACGACTTCAAAATAAAAGGCTCACACGTCAGGGAAAAGCACGAAACAAAATAAAACCTCCAGGAAGTTGTTGGCCTTCAAGAAGTATTTTAACGGTCTTTTACAACAACCAATTTGATTGCGTCAGTAACATTCTCCATCACCTTACAGGTGGAACTGTGAGCACCATTCTCATACCCATTTTACCTATGGTATGTATATCCTGTACAGTCAAGAATTTATTTATATGCCTATGAAATATATCGTATTATACCATATCTGTGTGCATATACTTATATATCAATATTTATACCTATAATTACACGATATTATATTATATTATATTATATTATATTATATTATATTATGTACCATATATACTGTACTACAATCATTATTCTACATACTGTAGGAGTATTATTATTAGTAACAATTACATACCAACATATCATCAGTATTATTATTATCAGTATCATTGTCATTTTTTCCACTGCACCTTACCGACCTACTTATTTACCTCGTGAACCTTTTATGATGATATAATTTCCCTTCGGGATGGAAAAAGTAATCTGTCTATCTATCTATCGACCTATCTATCTATCTATCTATCTATCTATCTATCTATCTATCTATCTATCTATCTATCTATCTATCTATCTATCTGTCTATCTATCTATCTATCTATCTATCTACCTATCTATCTATCTATCTATCTATCTGTCTATCTATCTATCTATCTATCTATCTACCTATCTATCTATCTATCTGTCTATCTATCTATCTATCTATCTATCTACCTATCTATCTATCTGTCTATCTATCTATCTATCTACCTATCTATCTATCTATCTATCTGTCTATCTATCTATCTATCTATCTATCTATCTATCTATCTATCTATCGACCTATCTATCTATCTATCTATCTATCTATCTATCTATCTATCTATCTATCTATCTATCTATCTATCTGTCTATCTATCTATCTGTCTATCTGTCTATCTATTTATCTGTCTGTCTATCTATCTATCTATCTATCTATCTATCTATCTATCTATCTATCTATCTATCTATCTGTCTGTCTGTCTATCTATCTATCTATCTATCTATCTATCTATCTATCTGTCTATCTATCCATCCATCCATCCGTTTTCCATATTGCTTATCCGTTAAGTCTCACGAAGTTCTGTACATTAATGTTAAACATACGACTCAGCACAAGTAAAACAGCACAACAGGTGGGCAGCAACTTTGTAATGAGCCCACGGTTTAACGTTTTCTGTTGTAGATCATGATCTAAAATGATATTCCAAAAATGTAATTTATCTTAATTCAAAATAGTGTCCGTGTCTATCTTAAGATTTATAAAGTGAGAATGCCTAGAGACGTCTTGTAACATTGTAACCTTATGTTAGTTACTTTTAACTAGATTCGTATCACGCCTCTATTTACTATTGTCATCTGTATCTTCTCTCATTCCGAGCAGGGGAAGAGTGTTGTTCTTGAGCAACTAAAACGATGGTGGCTGGGCAACACCAATGGAACTGAAGTTTGGGACAAGTCCGAATCGGAATCAGAATACTTTATTCATCCCCAAGGGAAATTCTGTTCATAACAGTGCTCCACTTAACAACAACAAACAGGTAATGAAGACAGAAAAAGGCTATGCAGATAGTGCACATAATGAAATCAAGTATAGACAGGAAGAAAAACAATGAAAGAAGGGAAAAGTACTTAAAAACAGAAGTTGAGATGGAGCAATGGTTATAGGCTGCTATGCACCTCGGCCCTTGACCACTGCTATACAGGACAACCACCATCAAAATGTCTCTTAGCTGCTGTGTTGCAGGCAAGTGGACAGCGCCCACGGAGATGTTTCACTTCTCATCCAAGAGGCTTCCTCACCTTTAAGTCACTGGTGGGAAATTGCAGGCTTTTAACCCTTAATGCTTTTAACTGAGCTCTGGGACTACGACACAGCACTTAAGAGACACCATGACCTGTATGACTGAGAATCTTCTCCAACACCATCAAAATGGCGACTGTGAAAAAGGCTTATCGGGTAACACTATGCTTGAAGCACTGGCCTTGGTATAAGTCTTGCCCTGATTTATTTTTTGTGACTTGTTACTATTTTGGGTGGCAGTTTTTATAACAGCAAAAGTTAGACATGTGGCAGCACACAGGGGTGCCCCAGTGGAGCAGTGGTCCTCACTGTGGCCCCCAGGAAGAAGGTTGTGGGTGGAGCCCCGGCTGGAGCACGGGGTCTTTCTGGGTGGAGTCTCCATGTTCTCCCTGTTCCTGCTGGGTTCTCTCTGGTACTCCAGCTTCCTCCACAGTCCAAAGACATCAAGAGGGGACGAGGTTAATCCAGACTCTAAATTGACCGTAGGCGTGGCTGGGAGAGCCAATGGTTGTCTGTCTCTATGTGTTGGCCCTGCCATGGACTGGTGACCTGTCCAGGGGGAAGGCTGCTGGGATAGGCTCCACCCCCACCACCCTCAACAGGATAAGAGGGAGAAAATGGATGGATGGATGGATGGATGGATGGACGTTACTATTTTCTGAACTATTCTTTCACCCTCTATTTCACTTACTGTTTCAAGCTCTGGCTCTTGTACGAAGATAGAAAATTAGCTTTATTGACATTATACACAGGTGTACCATGAATTTCTGTTTGGCAGCATCTCTCACACACATAGCATATATATACACTTATATATATATGCTATATATATATATATATATATATATATATATAAGTGATAAGGTGCTAAAGCGCAGTCACAGGGGATTGTTATTATTATTATTATTATTATTATTATTATTATTATTATTATTATTATTATTATTATTATTATTATTATTATTATGTTTCCAGACCTTCACTTGCTTATCTTAAATTGTGTGGGTATCATCAGATTAGGTCTTAAAATGACTTGAGACATCTAAATCTACAAAAACGTGTTCAGGGGTCTTGTTTTGGGTTTACTGGGACACAAAGAGATCTTGAGACATCTTATTTTGTGTGTTTAGGCAGAAAATGAGAGGCCAACAGACGATTAGGTTGACAGTTTGATTGGGCAGGATAATTACTTTTGTTTTGAATTGTTTTGAATTGTTTCTGTCTTTATACTAACATGTTATATACACAGATTCATTCAAAATTCACTAAAAATCATATGAATCCTGTGTCTGAATTAGTGATAAAAGGTAAAATTATTGTCCTTCTCTTTCTTCTTGTAATAATAATAATAATAATAATAATAATAATAATTGACATTTTGTGAAACATCAGAGCAATTTCTAATTACAACTGATTACAATCAAGATAAAGATCAGGATGCACTGGCACTGCACTGGCAACAAACGTAGCAGCTATGACACAGTCACAATATACTGTACACACACACACACACACATATATATATTTATATATATACACACACACACATATATATATATAAATATATATATACACACATATATAAATATATACATATATATAAATAAATAAATACATACATAATAAAATAATAATAATTAAAATATATATATATATATATATATATATATATATATATATATATATATGTATACCATATGGGCCTCAGTACAAGATGAATGCCTTTATCTCCGTTTCCAACTAATGTAGTTTTCTGTACTGCAGATGTAGCTGTATGCCAATCAACGTGAAGAGGATGTGTCTTTTGTTTGGGAGGCCCTCTCATTGGATCATATCTGCTACAAGTAACGCCTTAAAACACGGTTCTTCTTTGTGATTGGCCAAGAGTGACACAGCAACAAATTACGTGCCCAATGCAAACCGGTGACTTTTCTGCCCCCAGTAAATCATCAGCAAGCCTTTGAGCTCTCCTCCAGCTAGCTAACGCAAACAAGCCAGGCAGCAAGCAGGGGATTGCCGTGTGTCTGTTTGTGCGGTCATCTTTCTTGCTCTCCTGATATCCGTCGCAAAATCCGCCCTTCTTTTACAACTGTTTTATTTCTTCTTTGGCAGTCACACAACACTATAAAACTGAAGTTGCTTTGGTGAAGGTAAGGACATTTTTCCTCCCTGACAAACACCGCACCGGTTGATCCAAAATGGCTTCTGCTAGCTAGCTACCAAGCTAAAATAATATCGGCTTGCTTTTAACCAACTATAGCATGTTAGCTGAAGAGCCGGTAGATAGCCTAGCATACCAGTGGCTCAGCTGATTTACATTCTGTAGAAAATGGCGTCGTCTCCTATTCACTGATGGGAGAAATGTAATGCATCGTTCACACGGTTTATACTCTGCTAAACGCTAATATTAACAAGGGCCACGATCAATTGGTGAATGGCATGAAATCCTTTCACATTTGCAATTACATCACAAACACTTTCGACTGAACATGATAACGGCTAACCATGCCGCCCTGCCCAGTTTCACTGCATCACGGAGTAATGTTAGCGTTAACGTTAAATTTGCAGATTCGCAAACCATCGACAATCATCCCGAATCAAAGCTCTCGCACGAACATTTATGTTGGCACAAGATTACACATCTGGTCAACCAATTCAAATAAATGTTCCACAAACAGACGTCCCCCCCCCCCCCCCCTCCATTTGAACGTTAGCAGGCTAACATATGGATTTTGCATTCCGTGCAGCTAATTAGTTAACGTTAGCATTAGCCCGTTAGCTGGCACACCTTTTGCCCCGTTAGGACTGATTAAATGTTTTTAACGCGTTGCCAGGTGGTTTTACCGTGGGGGGAAAGTATATATCAAACCATTTCTAGCCGGAGTAGAGTTCGTGTGTAGCATTTACCACAACGATGGGTTTCCTGTGGTATTTTTGATCTATCGTTCGTGACAAGGCCGGTAACAAAGACCTCGATACTGTCTGAATGTATCTGCCATCCCTCTCCATGTTACTGATTGCATTTTCTCTCTTTCTTCAGCTCCGTTTTCCCCATCCCCTCCTATTATTCTTATTCTTTTGAGTATTCTTCATTGTCAAGCCGCCAAAGTGGAGAGTGTGATTGCAGAAGGGGGTGCTTCTCGTTTCAGGTAAGAACGCTGGCCTGTAAACCCAAAACTCAACATGGAAATAACCTTTTTGTTTTCCCAGTGTTATTTCTATGTTTGCGTATCTGGGCATGAACTTCCGGCCTGCAGAACAAAGCAGGATCTGGGAAAGCTCAAAATGGCTGTCAGACAACTCTGCTTGTGCAGCCTTTTGGGAAGAAAAGGGGGGAGGGGGCCGTTGTGTAGATATAATGAGCCTTGAGTAGTTATTTATGCAGATGCACTGTCAACAGGATGGCTCACTTCATGGATAAGGTTATCACGCATACTGCCTGTCAACTGAAGCTTCAGATGTGTGCTCTTTAGATCTGTGAAAGATGCAGTGTTGGCTTAACCAAAACTACAGGAAGACATGAAGCTTTGTCCTACTTAGCGAAATGAATATCACAGATTCACACATCACCTCAAATACACTGTATTTGGCTTCGCAACAGCCAACAGTAAGAGGCACATCATAAAGTGTTCATTCATGAAGCCTCAGGCCTGAAGGAGTAGTTTAGTGTTGACTCATTAAAAGAAACTGAACAAATATCATGCCTGTTGGTCTTATTTTAAATGTCAGAGCTTCGGCCTTATTGTCTGATGATATAATGTTTATTTCAGCACCAGAATGAGAGTAGTAGAAAATAAACAGGCGTTTTCTTGTTTCATGACATGAATGATCGTTGGTGATTGAACTGACCTTGTTGGTCTTTCTACCTTTTTTATTGCTGTTGAATTGGTCAGTGAGAGAAAATCACTCTGAGGGGTTGGTCTGCTTCAGAAAATCCGTGCAGAAGAGAACTAAGGAATGGGAGTTTCATGAAGAGGGCACACCGATGATACCATTTCCATTTTTACAAAAAATCCCAGCTTCATTTAATCAAATCTGACAACATTAGCGCCGTGTGCATCTTTTTTTATCAGACACAGTCTTGAATAGAAACGGCTATGCTACAGTCTGTTGTGAAACTGGTCTGCCAACACTGCTTTTGTATGTTGGCAGACTTTAGTTGTCTGGTTTTCCATTTTCTTACCTGCCCAGGGACTCCAGATGGAAATGAGCTATTTAGCCCTGTTGTGGTGCAATGCATCTTCCCTCATTTTTACATCAGATTAATGTTCATTTTCATTGTCCTCAAATAAATAAACTTGATGCTGAAGGGCAGACCACTACTAACCATGGGTACAGGGAGTCAGTAGTTTCTCATTCATTTTGATTTATAGTTGTGCATAAAGTGGACGACACGGATGATGGCGTAGCCCTGCGGTTTAACCTGACAGACAGACAGACAGACAGACAGACAGACTTCTTTATTAATCCCTTTTGGATGTTCCGCCAGGGAAATTGCACTCTCCTAAACATTCATTCACAGCACTGTTATCATAGAATAGACATAAATGAAACCCTATCAAAAAATGACGTGCTCTTCCATGGAAATGCGACTACTTTTTTCATTGACTCAAGCTGCAACAGCTGTGGTCGTTCAACACATAACATTTCCTCCTACATCACCTCCCCTGGTTTGAGTCCTTCGTGGCATTTAAGTTTTTTTTAGTAAATATATCTATTGTTCAACATTTGCTCTCGGTCTG
Source organism: Aulostomus chinensis (assembly GCF_037954235.1). Lineage (NCBI taxonomy): Eukaryota > Metazoa > Chordata > Actinopteri > Syngnathiformes > Aulostomidae > Aulostomus > Aulostomus chinensis. Next base: position 28,299,698 of record NC_141326.1, on the reverse strand, counting down.
CTGATTTTTTTTTTATTTTTTAAAGTTCTCTTCGAAACTGAACACGGTGGCATAGAGGCTCTGCTGTCTGCACGTGTTTTGGTGGTGGCCCAGCCGTACCAGTACAGAGGTAGAAGTACTCGCCTACAGCCAGGCAGAAACTCAATGTACAGCTACATGTCAAGCTTTACACAGGGCAGTTCTCACAGCAGATGGAGGGAGGCTTCTTGGTGTGCTATTGTTTTATCACTCCAGTATGAGCAACACAGTTTTATTAGGCTGTATTGAAATCCACTGTTTTAATTTCACTTATGTCAGATGAAGGTAGTAAAAACATGACTCATCGTGGTGGCAGCAGTGCTTTTAATATGACAACTTCCACTGCTGGCTGGCGTGGAGAGCTTTGCCCTGTCGCACAGCTGCAGAACGTACGTGCTGCTCGACTGTCTGCTGAAGGCAGTGTGGGACCCACAGCCTTCACCTGTAGTGTTTCTGAAATTGTTTTTGTGTCTCATCGCTCTGAAGTTGTCAAACTACAGCGGGGGAACTATGGGAGCCTCGAACAGTGATGGCCGTATTCACCAAAGTTAAAGTACGATCGGCCACCTCAATTTTTTTTAGCCATTAATTGGAATTGCTTAAATAATTTTTTCCCAGCCCTTAAGTATATAGAGTAACTTCATCAGAGTCCATTACAAACCCACCTATAGCTGCAGGCTCAGTGTGAATTAACTAGTATATTCCCCTCTGTGTGTTTACTTATGCAGTGCTTCTTCGGGGGGAGGAGGTGGTAGGGGTGCACCTCAGCACTATCCCAAGACTGTCGGCAACAGGTATAACGTGTTGCATTACACACTTGCACTTTATGTGCAGTGAGTTTTCTTGCAACAGTAACTATTACAAGCAATTTCCCGATTGGAGAAACGAGTTAACAAGGGCATCTAACTGTTTCTTTACCAGCCACCATCTCTTCAAACTCTGTCTCTTGACAAAATGTCTTTCTGTGTACTTTTGCAGCGAGTTCCTGGGGAAAACCCCAGGGCAAAGCGTTCAGAGATGGGTTCCTTCACGAAGCACTAGACGAGATGCCAACTCCAGCAACGAAAAAGAGCGACATGATGCAATCTTCAGGAAAGTGAGGGGGTAAGGCAGAAGTCTGACTCTTCTTAATCCATTCTGACCTGGATTTTTCAAGAATGAGACCCACATTTAATTGAGATAATTTTGTGAAATCTATTTCATCCACGGTGAACTGTGGCTATCACACGCAAATATCAAAAATAATCTCATTGTTCTTTGAAACGTCATCTTTTAACGTGGTCATGACAGCTTGACATGACACCAACCTGCTCAAGCACAACTGCTGCTGCTACTTTTTTCAGAAGAATCAAGAATCTTCTTGTTGTTGTTGCATTTCTTGCAGCAGACACATCGTTCATTCTCATGAATGATTTTTTTTTCCCCTCAGCGTTAAATGCTTATCATGTGCACATGCCGTGTGTGTGACATTAGCGAGTGTGTCACGGTCAATTGGGAGGGAGCATGAGTACCAGCACTGCAGAGCCACTGATCGTACAGTCATGTTGATGTAAACATTGATAGGAGTACAGCAGTAGTACTATTCCTTTTTCTGAATTAAACAAAATACGGACTCTTGATTGAAAGGTACAGATGCAGCAGGGTGCTCAAACAACGGGTGGCCTTCATCTGCACAGCTGCGATGCCTTCCTAGTTGGACCACAGTATGTATCTTAAAGTAGATTAGGTTAAGGACATTTATGACTTATTCATTGGAGTTTCTCCTACTTGTATGTTGGTCCAGCTCTTCATGTGGAGATAATTTAGTTAAAGTCAGTCTGAGAGGGACAGAGTGTTGAATTGTGTGCTTCTCCAGTCATTAAGATGGCATGTGCTTTCCTAAGGGCACTTGAGGCCTGTTCACCTCTTTGTCAAGTGATGTTTATAAGTACAGAAGATGAAGTGATGACAGTGTTTTCCTCTGAAATGTACTCGAGCTGCTGGCCTCTGCAGGCAGAGGCTGGGCTGTGTAGACTCACTTCAGATACAAACTGCTCATGTTTACTTGATACGGTTATTTTAGAAAGACTTCGGCCACATTTCTAGCTTCTATCTCTGAATCTCTGTGCTTCTCTTTCGGGACAAAATTTCTTCTCGTACTTTTCAAAATTCATGATGTGAAAAATCGTGGTGTCTCACAGCAACTTGCTCATCCAGTGTCAGTGTGATGAAGGTAAATCCAGGAGAAAAATGTGGAGAGGGAGATTTAGTTAAGAAGTTAACTGAAATCTTAATAAGCATCAAGTTCTTTATTAGTCTCTCAGAATGAAAGTTGCCACTGCAGCGATCTCCAGAAATAGGATTAAAGTGTTTAGGTGGGAGGGATGACGGATTTGTTGCAACTCATTCTAGAAAGACTTCAACACGCTCATAATTCAGTTAAAAACATGAATTAAGCCTGTGTGACAGACATTAACCTGAGGATTCTTCACCAAGAAGGAGCCTTTTCTACGTTCAGCTATTCACAGACAGTTGCCCGAAGCTCACAGAGACTTGAACTCCTGCACACTCCTTTTTGACTCTCGAATGCAGGAAGAGCCAGCCCTGTTGATTTAGCTTTAAGCTAATGGCAACTGATGGCTAACAATGGCAAACCTGCCCCCAGATGTCCAAGGGCACTTGCCTCACACTTGTTCATAGAAGCACCGAGCACCACGCTACTGCATCTTCAGTTCAGTCAATTCAGCTGCAGTTGTTCAACCGGAAGGGTTGTAGTTCATTCTTACCTCAGGTTGAAGTGTTTGTGGATTACTGAGCATGTCGCAGAATAAAGACAACATGGATTATTCTGGATGATGCACATAAGAGTTTGATGACTAACAACAGCAAAATGACCCACAAACGCCAGTTACAGTCACCGTTAACTTCAAACTAAATATGCATGGCTGTTTCTTTCTGCACTCTGGAGTCATGAAAAAGTGATGCAGGGGAAAGCATTTCTTTGTGAGGCCGAGGTAACTATTGACAAAGCCAAAATCATCTTCTCAAATTGAAATTTTGCTTTAAAAAAACAGTCCTGAGTGTGGAGCCGTTTGTCTCGTTCTGTAAAAACTTGAGATTTATATAGAAAATTAGTCAAAGTAGGTTAGCATGTTATCGTGTTGCTCTTCACGCTTTTGTGTGATGGTGTGTTTGACTTGCTCTTCCTGGGAGAGCAGCTGAGCAAGCTTCATTCTTAACAGCATGGAATTTGTTTTTACTGAGAAAGTCGGCAGCATGTTGCTGCTTCATCATCATCATCATCACTATCCCACTGTGGCGCGCTCACTTTCTACCCTCGCTGCCTCTCCTCTCTCCTTCTCTAGCATACTCAACAAACTCACGCCTGAGAAGTTTGACAAGCTATGCCTTGAGCTCCTGAACGTGGGCGTAGATTCAAAACTCGTCCTTAAAGGAATCATCTTGCTGGTAAGTGTACTGTATTTTTCTCCGGAACTCTGAGTAGACAGTTATTTATCTATAGTTGGCAGCCTGTTGTGAGTGACTCATACCCATACACTACATGTGCACTGACCTGCGTGGTCCCTCTCTGCTCTCTCTGCGGTTCAGATTGTAGACAAAGCCCTAGAAGAGCCGAAGTATAGCTCGCTCTATGCTCAGCTATGTCTGCGCTTGGCAGAGGACGCACCAAACTTTGATGGCCCTTCAACTGAGATCCAAACATCCCAAAAGCAGAGCACAGTAAGATTCGCTGTGAATATACAGACAGTTTAAAAATTCTACAACTGACGTGTACGATGTTTTTTAGAGAGCCTTTCCATTCACGTGGTCGTCTGACTACACCTAACCTCTGTTTATGATGCTGCTCTAGACCTTCAGAAGATTGCTGATTTCCAAGCTTCAAGATGAATTTGAAAACCGCACCAGAAATGTTGAAAGTAAGTGTCTGATAAGAGGCACGGTGTCTGGAAGCACATTTCCCAGAGCCTACCCACCTCACACTGCTGTCCTTTCTGTCTCTTCAGTTTATGACAAACATGACAACCCTCTTACTTCTGAAGAGGAGGAGCAGCGAGCTATTGCCAAGATCAAGATGCTTGGCAACATTAAATTCATCGGGGAACTTGGCAAACTCGACCTCATCCATGAATCTATCCTTCATAAGTGCATCAAAACAGTATGTGCAGACTCACTTGGCTTTAAATGTGTTTGAAAATTACATCCTTTGAAATAGACCTCTTTTTATAGTCAGCAAAACAAGAATTGGCATCAAAAGAATCACCGTAGTCCCTCAACAGCACATAACTTCATGGAGCCAGAGCGGAGTACCTTATATGACCCCCGACTGCCTTCTCTGCTTAATCTTTTCAAAGCTTTTGGAAAAGAAAAAGAGAGTCCAGCTTAAGGATATGGGGGAGGATCTGGAGTGCCTCTGTCAGATAATGAGAACAGTGGGGCCGAGACTCGACCACGAGAAAGCAAAGGTAACACCGACACACCGATTCTTTGTGTGAAGCTGTAGATTCTGTGGAGGCAGCACACAGCGTCAGTTCTTACAAGCAGCAGTAAAAAGCCCGAAAGCTTTATGAAATTATCAGCATAGTAAATGTTTGCCATGGATGTGCATTAACAACATTTCATCCAAATAGTAATGTGGCCTTGTGAAATATTTGTCGAAGCTTAATTGGGTCAAACTGCCATTGCAGATGTATTGTGCTGCTGCAGAGATGCTCTACCCACACATCCTGTTCTCCAGACACAAGGAAACATCATTGGTTGATACTGATTCCCCCCAAATTACGCAATTTGTGTCTTAATAGGTTTTTCCAATGTGGGAGCCCTTTATTCCTGTGGCACTGTGGTCTTGTCTGGGTTGGTTGTGTCATGTCAGGTGCTGGCTTAGCTCACCATCTGGCTCACCTAATGCCCTACCTGGCTCCCGGCCAGCGCTAACATAAATCTCCCCTCTCCGTCCTCTCACCAGTCTTTAATGGCTCAGTACTTTGGCCGTATGCGATCCTTAATGAACAACAAGGAGTTGCCTGCTAGGATCCGCTTCCTGCTGCAAGATACAGTGGAACTGCGAGAAAACAACTGGGTCCCCCGCAAGGCTTTCATTGACAACGGACCAAAGACGATTAACCAGATCCGTCAGGATGCAGTGAAAGTGAGTTCAGTCACATCTGGGGACTCGCTGTTGAAGTTATGGTCATTTTTGATTGCACAACAATCCCTGAAAACAACATCCTGCATCGAGTTGACACCAATATGTTTTCACTGGCCTGCCAAAATAATTGCCCCGCGGACAAAAGATCACACCGCAGCACATCGCCCTGCAGATGTAGTCATATGATACACACAGGATATGTGTTTGTGGTTGGACTGAACTTCTTATCCTTGGCTTGAAGAGCCAGTTCACTCAAAAATGTCAATTCAGGTCATTCTCTTCTCTCACTCATGCAGATGGAAGTTGGGGCGATTTTAGCCTGCAAAACACGGCGGAGTTTGACAGCAAGAGTCGCTGCAGTAATCTCCCAAACAATAGAGAATGGTGATCAAGGGTCACGTAAAAGAAGCATGTCAAGTTTTGAGAAACCTCCGTGATGTCATGCTTTTACACCATTCAGGTCTGTTGGATAGGAGGTTACTGCTGCAGCTTTTCCTGTGAGCCCAGCAGTGTTACTGGACTAAAGATTTCACCAGACCTTCCGTCAACAGGAGGGCGAGCAGATGACGACCGACTGTGCATTTTGGGGTGAAATGTGAAGAGTCATTTTGAGGGACACTGGTGACAGGCGTGTCGGTGTGATTCTACAGGATTTGGGTGTTTTCATCCCAGCGCCCATGTCTCAGGGGATGAGAATGGACTTCTTCCTGGAAAGCCCCTTCATGCCCAACAGAATGAAACTGGACCGAGAGACTCTTGGGGGATTGGCCGACATGTTTGGACAGATGCCAGGTGAGGGTTTGTTTCTGTCTGTGTTTGTGAGCTTTCTGTCGATGTTGATTACAAAAAGCTACAATGGAAACCCGTCTAACACTCTACACCCTCCAGAGTTAAAAATAACAATTTTGCAATGGAGGAGATGCGGAGCGTTCAAAAGCATTCACAGAATTAACAGCAGTTCTGTCAGTTTGTTGTCTGTGAGAAACACTTGCATTGCTAAATAAACACACCAAGCTCCAGTCACAGAAGGTTCTCTGCATTAGTCCCACCGTAGAACCTCTTGTTGAATCAGGAACGTCATCATAATAAACTGAAATACAACAAGCAGGATCCAGACTGTCAGAGTAAAGCTAGAAAAATCTTTGGTGTTTGAAAGTCCCAATTTCCAGGCAGTTTTTGAAAAAGACAATAAAGCTGGAAGTCATTGAAACTTCCTACTGAAATACCTGAAAGTAGTTCACTTAGCATCACCTTAGAAAAACAGGTTTTGCTGAGTTGTGATTTACTGATACAAGTTTATGTTGGAGCAAACCAAGGCTATTGTCACACATCCTGTTCAAATGTATGCAGGTACATTTTGACAAGGATTTCTTTTCACTCATGTATGAACTGTCTGGTCACCATCATTTTCCTCACACGGTGGTAAAACTTGTGTGAACCCTGATCACTGGAAGATGCTTACAAACATGATGCACATTCATGGAGTAACTGAGGTTAAATGAAGAAATGTGTGAGAAAATCATTCGTAAATGGACATTTTACTTGTATGTTGTGTGAAACGGTGAAGTTCTTTTCACTGAGCTCCAAAATTTCGTAACGTGGAGAAACAAAGTCATCTGCTTTGTGTTCTCAGGCAGTGGGATTGGAACAGGACCCGGGGTTATTCAGGATAGGTACTCTCCCACTATGGGACGCCATCGCACCAACCCGCTCTTCAACGGTCACGGGGGCCACATCGCTCCTCCTCCTCAGTCACAGTTTGACATCGGGGCGAAGTCTTTTGTTAAGTCCAACCAGGTAACCTTGCTGACGCTGGACGGCAGTCGTCCTTGTGTGTTCGCCCTTGCTTCCTGTATCTCAGGAAATAATGTCTGTCTGACATTAACCAGGTGCAGAACCAGCATTTCCTCAACCAGAACCAGAACCACATGGCCCAGCAGCAGGTCCAGTCCAAGGACATGCCTCCACGATTCAGCAAGAAAGGACAGCTCAATGCAGATGAGGTATCAATTACTGCTTTCGTGTGCATGTAAACAGAAATCTTTGTGTAGAGACCCTGTAAGGAAGGCTGGCGGATCCAGATCCTGACCTCTGGTCTTCATGCCCAGTGATTATAAAAGGACGCGTTATTCTGAGGGACAACGACTACCAGTCTGTCCTGGTCACTCCTACTCTTTCTGTAATCTCCCTCCATCTTTCTCTCCCTCTCCTCCTCCTCCTCCTCCTCTTGTTCAAGCTGGTAGCTCGTCCGCTGACTGCGATTATGAGATATGAGGGCATGACGTGCGCTTGCGTAAACGTAGATGTTACACATCCACAGAACTCACCCTATTGAATGTTCTCTGTTCACGACACCGTGTGGTTCCACAGATCAGCCTCAGGCCGGCTCAGTCATTCCTCCTCAACAAGAGCCAGGTGCCCAAGCTCACACCCCAGATCCCCACCATGATGCCTCCCAGCACCCAGCCCCCCCGCACGCAGACCCCTCCTCTTGGACAGGTAGGCCTCAGATCCCCCCACAGTTAACCAAGTAGCATAAACATAGTTCCCGCGCAGTCTTAAAATTCAACAATCTGAAATTTAAGGCCCTTAAAAAGTCTTACATTTTGGTAGTAGGTCTTAAAAATGAGGCGCCAAGTCTTAAACTGACATTACGTTAGATCTACGTGTTAACAAAAATGTTCCCGCTGGAGTGTCTGACAATGAAACCAGTTTGACCACATGAACGGAAAAATTATTCAAGGTGGAACCAATAAAATGAGAAATGCAAACGCTGCGTGTCACATTCGTGTGGTCCGAGTTCCGTGTTGCACAGAAAGTCGAGCAGGTTACATGTGGTGGACGCGCGCGGTGAATCTGATCGGGTATCTAAAATGGGCAAGTGCCGATTCAATGATCTGTGGTTAGGGTTAGGGTGCCTCGACCTCCTCCAGCGACCAGGTCTCCACGACCGCTGCCCAGGTTCCCGGTACCACAATACAACATATGTCACTGATATACACGCCAATTCTTACACACAAATTTTTTTGCTTTTTTAAAAGATTTATTATTATTTTTACTTTTCGATTCACTCCTCTACTCCAATTGCTTTCTCTGTAGGGAAGGAGTGTGGCAGTGTTCATTTCTCAATGCCAAAATAAATGGTGAAATTGAGAATTCTGTATCTTTTTTCAAATTGGTCGGTGCTGCCATGCATCATTGGAGACTCTTTTTTCATGTGTAGATCGACTTGGTTCAGCACCACAAGCATTTTGTGTGTTGGGAAGCACATCCCACCATTCCATGCATGACCAAAAGCTATCATATGGTGTCGCGAACGGGTCTAAAATGTCATTCAAAAAGTCTTAAAAAAGGTCTTCAATTTGACTTGGTGAAACTTTAGCAACCCTGATAAAGGTGAGGGGAAGTTCTACGGAGACAGAATGTAGAAATGGAAGTTTTGACAGAACAATGGTTTTGAATATATCAAAGAAAAAATAAACCTTTCAGCATGGTGGTTGAACCATACGAGTGTAATAATCACATGATCTTTGGCCTCAGCCTCCACAGCTTGGCCTGAAAACCAACCCTCCGCCGATCCAAGAAAAACCTCAGAAGACAAACAAGAAACCTCCTCCTGCCAGGGAGGAGCTGCTGAAGATGACGGTAAGCACCAGATCCTGGTTCTCCCACTCCAGATGTTGGTCCAGTGCTGCAGCGGCAGCCGGATTCTTCTGACCTCCACATATTCACGTCTTAGCCCACAGCTTTAGCTGGCGATTTCCCCACAAGCTCCTGCGCTGTGAAGAAATGTAGATGCATTCACAACGTGTCTCTTCTCTTGGGAACACAAAGACGTTTTATTTGAATGCCGGACACTGATTAGGCTTTTGATCCTCCCTGCTAACACATTTATGTAACAGTTTCCTCTTTTCAACTTGTGGTCAACTGTTCAAGAGCGAGGAGGCGAATGTTGTGTTGTGTATTTCGGAAAACGTTCTTTTTACTGTCCTTTGAAAAACGAGAATTTAGCAACCAATGTGACCAGCTATTGTCGACCTGCAGTCTGCATATTCAAAAAGAGTCAACTATGTAAATGTCCACATATGAAGTATGAAAGAATGAAATATTTTAGTGGAAGCCGCTTGGCTGTTAAACATTCTCTATATGGATGTTTTATTTTTTCATGCTTGATTGAAATATGCCATCCTTGATTTGCTCACTTTAGGAGGCAGTCATGACCGAGTACTTCAACAGTAAGAACCTGACTGAGGCTGTGAGCGGCGTGCGTGACATGAAGGCTCCCAAGCATTTCCTGCCAGAGATGCTGAGTAAGATCATCGTGTGTTCCCTGGACCGTCCCGATGAGGACAAGGAGCACGCCAGCACTCTGATCCACACGCTCCGAACTGAGGGACTCATCACCGGAGAGAATTTCATGCAGGTAAACACGTCCGGGTATTAGTATTCCACAGTCAAAATAAACCAATATATTGGACGCAGTTATGGTCTTCGATGAATAAAGGTGTCTTGGTCTGTTGAGTCCCTCCTTTTTCAGTGCTTCATATCGCTGAAACGTGAAATATTTGTGGCCGCATCCAGAAATGTCTGAATACAGACCTGTGTCTCCTCTGCTCCAGGCTTTCCTCAACGTCCTGGACCAGTGCCCCAAGATTGAGGTGGATGTGCCGCTGGTGAAGTCCTACTTGGCCCAGTTTGCAGCGCGGGCCATCATCGCAGAGCTGGTGAGCGTGGCAGAGCTGGCTCATCCCCTGGAGAACGGCACCCACTTCCCCCTCTTCCTGCTCTGCCTGCAGCAGACTGCCAAGCTGAAGGACCGAGAGTGGCTCACTGACCTCTTCCAACAGAGCAAGGTCAACATGCAGAAGATGCTGCCAGGTACCTTCTCTACCTTGCAGAGTTTGCTACAGGTGTCAAAATACAGTCTAGAATCTTTCCAAATCTCCTAGAAATCCAGTCATCGCCTCAATGAACAGTTGAACTCAGAACCTCACGCTGAATAAGTGCTCTGTAATTTGTAGAAATCGATCAGAACAAGGACCGCATGCTTGAGATTCTGGAGGGGAAGGGCCTGAGCTTCCTGTTCCCGCTGCTGAAGCTGGAGAAGGAGCTGCTGAAGCAGATAAAGGCAGACCCCTCTCCTCAGTCCATCTACAAGTGGATCAAAGACAACATCTCTCCCAAACTTCACACCGACAAAGGCTTTGTCAACATCCTCATGACCAGGTCAGGAAACTGCCAGCAGTCAGGCTCCATCAGGGCGTGAGAGCTCAAGGGTCCTGTGTTTGTTGCTCCACAACATTTTGACCCATTGTCAGTCTAGTGTCTCCAGTCACTGTCGTGCTCTGTACTTTGAACCTAAATTGTTGTTAAATCCCGTCCCTGACCCTTTCCCCCAGTTTCCTCCAGTACATTGCCCAGGAGCTGTGCGTGGCGGAGGGCGACGAGCAGCTGGCCGCCCCCTCCAAAGAGCAGCTGGAGCAGGAGAAACAGCTGCTGCTGGCCTTCAAGCCCGTCATGCAGAAGTTCCTGCACGACCACACTGAGCTGCAGGTCAGCGCCCTCTATGCCCTGCAGGTGCACTGCAACACCAACGGGTTCCCTAAAGGTACGTTACCCCAGACACCCCCCCCACCTGAGTGTCTGAGCTGACCTCCCTTCAGTAGTTGATGCTGCCATCGTTTTGATCATCTTAGTTTCTTCTATCAAGTTCTAACCCAGTATATTCATTTTAGCGTCTGATGATTTTATTTAGTGTCACTCTGTTTCTAACAGCTTCCCTTTTGGCGATCATTGTGCGAGGCGCTGACTCGCTGTTTTTTGTCCTACACTCTGTAGGACATTAGAACCACATTAGAATTCACTATCTGTTTTTTTTCTCTGCCATTTTTGTTGGTTTTAAATGTTTGTTTCTGATTATCGAGCAATGTTCCTGTTGGACACGAGTCACAATTTTAAATTGAAAAGTGTAAATGCATCTTGCTGAATGGTGTGGCCCCCCCCAGGCATGCTGCTGCGCTACTTTGTCAACTTCTACGACATGGAGATCATTGAAGAAGAAGCCTTCCTTGCATGGAAAGAAGACATTACCCAAGAATTCCCTGGAAAAGGCAAAGCTTTATTCCAGGTACAGGTTCATTGACATGAAAATAGAGGCTTTGCTCTTTAGTCGGATGTTTGTCAGAATCATGACATGAAATATGCTGACAGTCTTGAAAGAAGATGTGGTGAAAGTCAAATAGTGATTCTGTGTGAGTGATTCTTGTATTTCTCTGTCAGGTCAACCAGTGGCTCACCTGGCTGGAGACGGCAGAAGAGGAGGAGTCGGAGGACGACGCAGATTAAGAAACCAAGCAGAAGCACCATGGTGTAGAAGATCCACTTTAATTATTACACTCGCCTTTCCTTTTATTAAACTCCATGCTCAAGTTAACCACGTGGCGCTACTCTGCTTCAATCTTGCAACTATAAACCGAAAGCTTGTACCTGTTGGGCCTCACGTGTTACCACCCGTACAGTGACGATAGGCTGAGAAGTATCATAATCTGTTGCCTCTGTGTCCTGATCAGCTACATGAAGTCTGAAGTCTGGAGTGGCTTAAACATGTGTTGCTTTTTGTTTTTTCTTTTTTTGGGGGGGGGGGGGGGGGGGGGGACTTAACCCACTATTGTTGCATATTTTTTTTAATTACTATTTCAGCTCAATTTTTACTGATTTGAACTTTCCCCAAAGGAAACAGCTTTATTTACAAATGTGTAGGATTTCACCCCTGAAGTCAAATTACTAGTGAACTTTGCTAATGCTAGTTGTAGCGTGAGAGCGCTAACAGAAGGCCCCGACCGTGACCTGCTTCATCTTCGATTGGGACCGAGCTGAGGGTTAGATGCTAAACGTCTGCCTAGATTCCACCTTGCCTCGATGTGATAGTTTTAAACAACGGCAGAGAGAGGGAGAGGCTGCAAACTCATCCGTGTACTGAAAATCCTCAACGTGACACCCAGCCTGCCTGAGGCGGCCACCGAAGACGGAGGGAAGCATAAGCTGGCGAAACATTTCGTAACGAATCACAGTGTGTTAAGTCAAACTATGCTTACTAAAACACTGTGTTCGGCTTTTGTTCTTTTTTTTGTTCTTTTTTTCAATAAAAGTGCTCTTCATAGTCGCTCATGATGAGCATCTTCCTGTTTGTTTCACCCTCAACAGGAGACCCCACCCACCCACCTCCTCACTTTCATCAACCGTTATCTCGTCTTTTATTACATGAGTGGTTGCAATGCGGATCATCCTCCAAATGTTACAACATTTTAAACTAATCATTGGTGTGCGGCCGTAACATTTCAAAGTTGCCTGTGTTTCTACCTCTTAGTTAGATGGGCTTTTGTTTGTGTTGTTTCTGTGCTGGGTGAAGATGAACTGAGGAGCCCGAGCAAACCCTGAAGTATTTGATTTACTCCCGGCCTAATTGCACAAGAAATGTATCGAAGCAGACGTTTCCTACTAAGCTTCATCTGGTTTACAAGTATTAATATTTTCGAAGGAAAAAGCAATGCACCTGTTAAACGTTGGGGCTTGAAAGTCTCCATCTGGCCCACAATGGCCTGTTATATTGACTACTCGACATGGAAAACATGAAGCAAATCCTTAAAATTCTCCTTAAATTGTCAAAAATAAAAGTTAAAGTTTGACCTCCAACTTACCTGAAAGAGAGAGATTGACTGATTGACGAGTCACGCCCAGAAGCCATGTTCATGTGTTAAGCAATGGATTTGGATCATACTGTAAGGTATTCATAATTATTGTGCACCTCTATTGCTTTAATGTCAATAAAGTCCAGTACATGAGCACCAAAATATTCTTCCACTTATTCATGCAGCTTTTCTTGATGTTTTTCTACCGGGGAAGCGGACCGATCACGCCGTGTCTTGCGTCAACGTAGCTGATGAGGGACCTTGTCCAGCGAAGCCCCTCGGCAGCTACGTGGTGCCTTGTTGAGGAACACGTAATCAAAACGACTGAAAGGTTCCAGCACAAAATGTTTACTGAAACCATCAACAGAATGTGAAGAGATCCTTTACATACTTCATCAAAGATGCTTAAACTTGAGAACGCATGCATACGGAGGCCTGGAGTGGACACGCTGAACTTGACATGGAACTTTTACCCTCCACTTAAGTCTTCATATGTAAATAATTAAATTGAGGGAGATAGAATATTTCTCTCCAGGGCCTCAGGATGCTACATGGATGCTAACTAGCTAGCTTTGGTCTTGTAATACCACTCAGTACCTCCAGGGGTGACGGTGTGGCGTCTGAGTCCACAGTGAGAGGATGTTCAGCAAACTGTGAGTGACGTATAGCAGCTCCATGTTCTCTGAGTACAGAGTCCTTGAATATTGATGCACATGCTCAGTTGGGATGGACGTGGAACCGTGTCACCGCTCCAGGCTTCATCCTCATAAGAGCTTTTGCTGTCAGATGGGGTTCAAAGGGCAGATCTGATGCACTGAGTGTAACAACGAGGCCCACAAACAGTTAACACGAGTGCTGGGAAGCCATGGTTAGCACTGATGGTCAGGGCTGATGGTCGGGGCTGGTAGCTCGCACTAGGACCAGGTGGTGGGGGTGTCAGCTCTGAATCGTCTCCTCCAACACCTGTCAAGTCTCCACCACCAGCAGCCTTTAGGCGCAGAAACAGGGCCAAGTCTTCATCTACTCCTGGTCTGTGGGGATCCAGAAGTACTCCACCACCTTCCTGCTCCTGCGGTGGGCTGCAGACTCGGGCCGCTCTCCTCCAGTGAAGGCGGGCAGCTCATCGAAGTGACTTGGTCCAGAATCCCTCCCTGTGTGGGGGGCACACACTCTGAGCATGGTCCTGGAAGACAGGTCAGCTCCACTCATCAGCAGGCCACACCTCTTTTCACGCAATACTATTGATAACGACTTCATATGAAAATTTGGATTGATTTTTTTTCAGTAGCTCCCAAATCATGTGACCCAGGGACTCTAAACCAGGATGGGCTATTAGCACTCCACTGGACAAATGAGACACACCTTTTTTTAACCCTTTTTTTTTTGCCGGTCTTTGTCGTGACCCGTTGACTTATGTGACTAAATTAATACCAGATATCTCCAGACTGGACAAATGAGACAAATTTCATTTAAAAAACAAACCAAATAATCTTGCTGGCGCCAGTAATCACACGCTGCCTCCCTGGCAGACACATAACGTCCCTGAAACCTCCTCATGCACCTTTAACGTTTGTCTCTTCCTCAGTTGGTGTTCATGCAGTTGCAAGTTCACTAGCTGACAGCCTGATCAGTGGACTGGGGTGGTTCTGGGGCCCCCTGGTGGCCACAGTGTTACCTGGATGAGCTCCTCTCAGGCTCCTCAGGGCTGGACTCCGAGGTGGAGATGTACACAGGGTCTCCCTCCTAGATCCCAGCACAGCAGATCAGATGGTTCAGAAGGAGACTTAGCTTAGCTTGAGGCTGTCACAGAGAGCTACCGGAGAGACGTGGGCTGGGAGGAGTTAGAGGCGGTTCATCGCATCGACAATAATCAACACTGAAAACCAGATCATGAGACTGGGGAGTTAACTACAGCACATCGGCTGAACCACAATATTAGAACAATGAAATAACAGCTGGGATGGTGATGTGAACATCTGGAAACGCAGCCTAACGCACCTCTGTTCAAACAAGCAAACAAAAAGAAACTCCTCTTTTATTTGTCATTTATGAGTTTTAAGATCTGGTCCTTGGCGATTATCAGCTAAAGCCCATGAATAAAGGTCGGACATAAACATCGTGATAACTTCATGAGCACAGATGAAAATGAATCAACTCACCGTGAAATTCCTCGGGGTGCCATCTTGATTTTTGAGAATTTTCACCCTCTGGTCGCTTTCTGTCATGCAGAGGAAATAACTCTTGATGTTGGCTTGACACTGGTAGAAAAAAAAACAACAACAAAAGATTGACTTTACAAATGAGTTGGAGTGCGGAAGCAGATTTAAATTTTGATAACACACCCACCCACACACACACACACACACACACACACACACACACACACACACACACAGGGTAGAAACCTCCATTTGCATTGATCCTGCTCCTCCTAGTTGGGAGCGTTTTTCTTTGCTGCTACTAACGGAAGCAGGTCGCATCCTAGGTGTTTAGACCTGCTTGAATATTTAGAACACAGTTTAACTTCTGGCATGTTGTTCAAATGAGGAGTTCATTCACAAAATTTTGATAGTCATGTCATGAGAGCCATCTCGAATATTTTTCTGATTGATGTGTTTAATATTTCATGGATGGTTTGTCACAGAAGATGATGATGAGTGACTTCCCCCTCCCTTTTAAGCCTTAATTCAGGCTTTGTGAGGTGGATGAATGCTGTCACACACGAGTCCCTCGGAGTTTCCTTTTGCCTGGATAGAACTCCGGCAGCAGGGCACCAGTGGTGGGAGTGACCTGCTAAACTCTGAGGGGGGAGGGGCAGAACTCACCTGACGCAGGCACACTGGGTCCCATAAAGGAAACATCATGGAATTTGAATATGAATATTTCAAGGCCTGGAGGGAAGTTTTGGAAAATAAAGCCAGAAGGTTCTGGAAAAGTCATGAGAACGAGCTCCCCAAACGCCTGTACGTTAGTCCACATGAGCTTCGGCTCAGATCCCCTGCTGAATCTTCAAAGCTTTATGATATCAAACCATTCACCGGTCATTAGTTTTATTTAAATCTGTGTGAAGTCATTTTCTTATTTTCTTGTGTACACAAACACAGGTCTTTCAGCCATGGAAAAGGTACTGAAATGTATTTGTAAAAAGGGCGCATGGACCCTGCGCACCGTCTCGTTTGTGAACCGTCTCTGGATTCGCTTTTATCTGTCCTGACAAATGAACTCCAGTGAAGCCAATTTAGAATTCAAAGCGCCCCGTCGGATAAACCACTCGACCGGCGTCTTTCTTCTTCAAACGGCTTCTGCTGTTTTCTCACGCCTCGGTGATGAACGCGGAGTGATGTCAGGTGTTTTCTCACGCCTCGGTGATGAACGCGGAGTGATGTCAGGTGTTTTCTCACGCCTCGGTGATGAACGCGGAGTGATGTCAGGTGTTTTCTTACCCCTTTGTGCTGCCTCTGAGCCTTCATGTCCTCCAGTGCTCTGAACTTGTCAGCTAAATCCTGGTGCTTCTCCCTCCAGCTGAGACACTCGGCCGTCCTCTCCTGCCTCTCCTTCTCTGCCCGGCGTCTCTCGGCCTCGGCCTCCCGCTCCGCCTGCTGGGCCTTCTTGCTCTCCTCCTCTGACATCGTCGCTCTTCGCCTCCAATTCATCTCACTGTAAACACAATGACATTACAGCCAGACGGCATAAAATTGTTCTGATTTGATTTACACAGTTTGACAAACTCACTCATCTTCTTTTCTTTTTTTTTGGGGGGGGGGGGGCGCCTGAGCTGTTAAAATATTTCCTTTTTATTTGGTGACCTCCATCTTGATGTTCGGCACAAACTGTTCTTGTGTTTTCAAAGCAGTGTGTGAATAAGAAAACCTTTCAAAGATGTGGTTTTATGACTTCTTACAGGCTTGAGATGAAAATGAAAATCAGTCATTTTAAGTTCACACGTCAGGTGGCGTCTGTTTGGATAAATCCATGCTAACCAGGTACATCTGGATTGAGGAATGTTCCCCCGTTATTCTTTGAAGAATCGCCTGAGTTCAGCGACTCACCGGGACCACCTAAGTTCAGGTCTGGTGAAGGTGAAGAAGTGTGATTTAATGGGTTTTTAGTTCGAAGGGAGTGAAGCCTTTTGAAAATCTGCCATCTTAGGAAACAAATTTCAGCTTCAACAGCTCCTCTTTGACTCCTTTTAATCCCGAACTCTCTCTCTCTTTTTTTTAATCACCGAAGATTTGCTCTCTTTAGGTTCTTCCCTGGATTTCTAAAAAAATAATCAGTTGGTCTGCTGATTAATGTCATCTTGAGTCTATAAATATCAGTTGAAAACTTCATTTGCTGTCACAGATGGAAAAAAACTGCACGAATCCTGAAATTTAAACATCAAATTGTGACAAAATTGCTTGCAAAAACAGGATTTATTGGAGCAGTGGTCCTCACTGTGGCCCCCCAGCAAGAAGGTTGTGGGTGGAGCCCCGGCTGCAGCACGGGGTCTTTCTGGGTGGAGTCTCCATGTTCTCCCTGTTCCTGCTGGGTTCTCTCTGGTACTCCAGCTTCCTCCCACAGTCCAAAGACATCAAGAGGGACCAGGTTAATCCAGACTCTAAATTGACCGTAGGCGTGGCTGGGAGAGCCAATGGTTGTCTGTCTCTATGTGTTGGCCCTGCCATGGACTGGTGACCTGTCCAGGGTGAACCCCGCCTCTCACCTGAAGGCTGCTGTGATAGGCTAGCACACATTTTTACTGAGACATGAGTTAATTCAAAATTTTATACCAAGTGTGTGTGTGTGTGTGTGTGTGTGTGTGTGTGTGTGTGTGTGTGTGTGTGTGTGTGTGTGTGTGAGTGCGTGTGTGTGTGTGTGTGTTTTCTACGTCATCGCCTTCTGTGCTGGTGTGCTGCTTCCCGCAGGCAGAGATGGTTCCCTCCGTATTCTTTGTTGAACAGAGGCAACAATCAGGTTCAAAGGTCAACCAAGCTGTGGAGCTTACAGCAAAAACATCCCTCTGCTGGCTCCGTCCACATTGTTTCAGCTTCCTGTTTAAAGCAGGATCAGCTGTTGGCGGTTGTTCAGGCTCTGACACGTTTTAACAAAACAACGAATTTGCTTCTTAAATGTAAACGTAACACTTTGCTTCCTCTGGATATTCTCACTCTGTTATGAATGCAATTGCTAAAAGCACCATTCCACATAAATGTCATCCATCCATCCATTTTCTACCGCTTATCCTGTTAAGGGTGTTGGGGGGTGGAGCCTATCCCAGCAGCCTTCACCCTGGACAGGTCACCAGTCCATGGCAGGACCAACACATAGAGACAGACAACCATTGGCTCTCCCAGCCACGCCTACGGTCAATTTAGAGTCTGGATTAACCTGGTCCCTCTTGATGTCTTTGGACTGTGGAGGAAGCTGGAGTACCAGAGAGAACCCAGCAGGAACAGGGAGAACATGCAGACTCACCCAGAAAGACCCCGTGCTGCAGCCGGGGCTCCACCCACAACCTTCTTGCTGGGGGGCCACAGTGAGGACCACTGCTCCACCGTGCCGCCTTTAATGTCACATCCCTATTTAATGTTGTGTCTTTCATTGGATCCTTGCAGCTTTAATGACCCCAGATGTGCATTTGATACTCAGCCAGATGTGACTGAAACACACTCGCCTCTCTCTGAGCTGGATGTTGTCCTCAGTGGTTTGTCTCAGCTTCTGCCGCAGGTCGTCTCGATCCGCCTCCAGGCTTCTGTTCTCCTGCAGCAGCGCCTGCTTCTCCCCTGAAATCCTGTCCAGCTTCAGCTTGGTTTCAAAGAAACTCTTCTCCGATTGCGCCAGTGAAAGCTGCAGGTCCGAGTGCTGCACAAACGGAAACAGACACAAATCCTGCCATGGGTCGTCCTGACGGAGGTGGTGATCCTGAACTTAGCGCTGCACTCTCCATCAACCCCTCTCGTCAGATTGAGGGAAGCGAGGTTATCTTTTTGAAAATGTAGTGGTTCAAGAACTATCTTGAAGTCTTTCGTCTCACCCTGCAGTCTAGAGAAAATCAGGAATCTCTTACTGGCGCAGTAAAGCGAGATTTCCACACCTCTGTGGTGTCCCTCATAACTCTCATCCATGGCAGGGCGTTTGTGCTCGTCCTGCCCGTCTGCGGAGCCGGATAACATCTCTTAGTGGTCCACGTCCTGCTTTGTTCATTTAACTGAGCAACTGTTGCCGTGTCTAACAAAGTCAAACATGAACTGCTGAACTTTGGAAAGTAGTAACTTGACCCTGACAGAGCCAGGATGGAGCAAGCAAGGCTCTTCCACCACACCACCTGCAGTACTCTGGCTCCAGACTCATTGCTGCCTCCAATTATCTTTCTCTGGTGAACAGGTTGATTTAGGTGAGCGCACACATGGCCTTAGATCACTCACACACACACACACACACACACACACACACACACACACACACACACACACACACACACACACACACACATCTGTCTCTCGCTGTGTTTCTGTTTGATTGTCAAAAGAATTTTAAAGCAAACTCGGAAACAGTGAATGTGTCCGTCAGCTGAGCACATGAATGGGCGGTGCCCCCAGAAGATGGTGCTGCAGGCAGCTGACCTCTCTTGTTGCTGGACATGCGAGGGATTATGAACAAAAACATGTGCCAAAGTGTCATGGAATCTGTTGTGGAAGATCTACCGTATTTAAGACCCAAAAATTTTCAAAAAAATCCAAAAATGAAAAGAAATGAAATGTGAGTTGAATTATAACAATGTCTGTCATCCATTCACAACCTCAAGCTCTCGGGTCAGAGCGACTGTGGAGGGACACACATTTTGCCATCAAGTTTGTTTTTGATAAATCCCCAAGTTCTCATTCAGAAAGCCCCTGTTAGCGCCCTCCAGTGGCCAACACTGACTGCTGGCCTGAC
This sequence comes from Aulostomus chinensis, assembly GCF_037954235.1. Lineage (NCBI taxonomy): Eukaryota > Metazoa > Chordata > Actinopteri > Syngnathiformes > Aulostomidae > Aulostomus > Aulostomus chinensis. Next base: position 28,279,928 of record NC_141326.1, on the reverse strand, counting down.
TTGACTCCACCGGATTTGAACAAGAGGGAAAAAAGGGCCAAAAAAGTGAGGCAGAAAACAATGCAAACAGCTCTAAAATGGCAGGAGCGAATTTTGTTCTCAGTCCGACCCGTTATTTGTGGGATGGTTTGGAAATGTGAACCTTATCAGGACCCCTAGACCTCATGAGGACCAAAAACTGGTCTGAATGGGGCAAAATGTAGTGGCCTAGTTAAGGTCAGGGTGAGGTATCAATTGTCAGTCCATAAAATAGAGGTCAATTGAATCTGTGTGTGTGTGTGTGTGTGTGTGTGTGTGTGTGTGTGTGTGTACCTCTTTTTTAAGCCGTTGTAGTTCTTCACTCAGGTTTTCCCTGTCAGCCTCGGCTGCTTCTTTGTCCCGCTGGCTCCCAAGGGCCCGGGCCTCGGCCAGGGCCCTGGTCTTCTCTGCCTCCCCTCTGGACCTCTCGGCTTCATCCGCAGCCCGTGAGAACAACATTGCCCTCTGCTGGCTTTGATACAGCTTCTGCTTCAGCTGGTGGGGTCAGGGAGGGAGGTGGGATGGGAAACAGGAGAAACCTGCTTTTGTCTCTGGCGGTAATTTGACTCTGAGCACTCAGCTGAAGAATTAGGGTCAGCGATTCGTTACTACGGGACATAAGTCTACGTCAGCGGCACAGAACGAGACTTGCTTGCACATTTTGACTTTCAGGGCCGTGTTCAGTATTTCTTTGAGCTGTAAAGGTTTGTGGCACAAGGCAGATTGAAAAAGGTTGAAGAACTTTTCTGGCGGTGACAGAGCACCTGAATTTTAGCCACAAATGGTTTGTTGGTGGGTTCTGAAATACACATCAGCCCCATTTCAGCTCCAGAATACAGGCGAGTCCATTTCAGTTCTACATGTTATTGCGTTACACTGTGACACAATTGGAGAAATGATGTGTATGAAGGATGGTGATGGTGATGATGTGTTCCTTCTCATCAGAACTGAGGGCCGCCTCTCTTATCTTTTGAGTGATGTGCTGCTCGAGGTATACCCAGGCTTAGGGTTTACCTCTTTAACTTGAGCCAGCAGCTCCTGGTTCAGGTTCCTGAGGTTCCGCATGGTCAGCTCATTCTCCGTGCGCATCATGATCCGCTCCATGTGAATCTCATTTGTTAAGAACTTGTTTTCCTTCCTCAGATCCTCGCATTCCTGAATGGACATCATCGTTGAGGTGTGACGCAGGACACAGAAATGGACAGGTTAATGACAAATGACTAAAAACGATGGATGGCATAAAACAAACAAACAAACAAACAAACCAAAAACCCAGCGATGACCTTCAGGCGATGGCTGGAGAGGGGAGAACCATGACTCTACGTAACAGACTTTAAAAGTGAGCTGCTAAGACAAGTTAAGTCAGGAGACTAACTTCAAAAAGAAAACTTGCCGTTGGTCACGTGCTAGCAAGGCTGTAAAGAGGCTTTTAAAAACTTCCAGTCCACACTGGGGTTGTGAGGCGACCGCGTGCACGACGGGGGGGGTTTGTTGGCAGAACCTTGTTTACTGACTGGAGGATATTTCTCTCCGCCGGGGAGGTGATGTGATCGTGCTCTGGTTGTTTGCTGGTGAGCAGGTTACTCTAAAAAAACAAAACAAAACAAAAAAAACCCAACCTTCAGATTCCGATGAAATCTGGGGAAAAGACAGGTTCCTTTTTTTTGGAGGTGATCTGGATCACGTTGTGCATCCCGGATCCTGAAGCCTGTTCTAGGCCACCAGCAGGAGATACAGCTCATATTTCTCTGGATATGCCATTGACGAATGATGACTGCATGACTTGTGAGGGTCCACTGAGCTGACCCAGTGGAGGGGTTGTGGTGAAATGAGAACAGCTGATTGTCTGCGGTGAAAAAGGTTCTGTTGAGAGAATCCCTTCAGAAACCCCCTGCGGCGCCCACTCGTTCTGAGGCGACTTACATCAGCACGTTTCATTCAGGCTCCTCTTCTACATCAAAGACGTTTCAGTGCTGTGGCTCTATAACTGATGTGCTCTTTTGTTGGTGTTGGGGAATCGAGGTTTTTTTTTTTCAGTCGCAGTGTTGCTGTGTTAATTACCACACTACGGCCACTAGATGGCGTCTGTCACTTTAGAAGTCACTGTCAGTGAATGAACTTCCAGTCGGACCCAAGCGAGTGTTTTCTGAGGGGGACAGAGTCGTCATTGTCGCTGAATAACACAGTTATAAACGGTGTGTGAACATTCCATCACTCAGTCTGTTACACCTGCCTGTGGCAACTATGAACCATCAGAAAAATACCGTGTTGTGTCTTCTCTCTCTGGTGAATGCAGACGGACAGCGTCGTGTTTGTTTCATGATTCAGAACAGAAATTTCACTTTCAAACACATATTTGGAAAAAAACAAACAAACAAACTGTGAAGAGATTCCAGTTCTAACTGATTTCCTTCCTTCTGATTTTCCACACTACAGTGGCAGATTCAATTTTTTGTGACTGAGATTGAGTGAGACTTTCCACTAGCTGTCCAGGTCTTATGCAATATCCTCCAAGTATAAATAGAAGTAGGGGCAGTATCACGGAGTCATGGTGACACTGATGAGAAGCGACAATGGAGCTCAGTCGTACTTGAAAACATCAATAAATGCATGACTGATTGGGAACAGATGCTTGATTGAATGATGTTATTTGTGCTGCAGTTCTTCCTGTCTTTTTAAAAACCTTATATAATAATTCTTATGACTTCTCTTAATAAATATTCCTTCAACCATGTCAAATACGTTTATAACCTTAACGTTAGATCCTGCATCTTAACACTGGGGTCGGGCCGCTAGTTCAAGCATCCTCAGGTGCCTGCGTACCTTCCTCTTGCGGACCAGTTCTCCCTGGAGATGGTTGATCTGGAGGAAGGAACCATTGGCAGCACTGATGGGTCTGACAGCTCGGACCGGTCTCCTGGTCAGCCTCGAGGGACCTTTCACCTCCTCTGGCGTCCCGTTGCCGAACCGAGAGCCTCTGTTAACGTTGCTGCTGCTCATGGAGAACGACTTGTAGGAGACCTCATCCAGGGATGACTTCCCGGCTGCCCGCAGGTCTGTGTGGGATTTGGTCCGCAGGGCCATTCTCCGAATCCTGAGAGGACACTACTGGCGGTTTGTGTTGGGAACATTGCCCAGCGATGTGGAGGAAGTTCTCAGTTGCACGTAGAGCTTGCTGGGTGGATCCTGTCACCTCCTGAGCATCATTCATTATATATTAGGAAACATGATCGCTCAAACCTGCGTGACACAAACACTCACTCTGCTATTTGGGACACCTGTTAGCACACTGTTAGCTTTGTGAACGCCACACAAATTTCTTGCATATTTCGGGGGCAGAAACCTGGTCTCCGGCAACATTCCCGAGACCTCCTGGAAGAGAGGGAGCTGTGGATGGGGCTCACGAAGGGAGGAGCCAGCGGTTCACTGGTAGAGACCCCACAAACGGGGGAAATGTATTCCAGGTGGCCCCTGTCAGCACTTATTTTTAAGACACATAACAGGAGCAGGTTTTTGTCTTTGAACTCCTTTTTGTTGTTGTTGATGATTTGCGGAGACGTACGGAAAGATTTCTGTCATTACATAGTTAATCACTGAAAACACATGTTGACAGCTCTTCCACCCAGAAAAACTGCATCGGTTCTTTTTTAATGTTTCTTTCAACCACATCCTTTAAGTGTTAGAGATCCCTTTTGAACTCAAATGATGTTTTCAGAACCTTCAGAAATAGTTTGGTGGGGGTTTATTTTCATCATCAATTAGCTGATTTAGAATCAGAAAGGCACCGACCAGCGATGCCAGAGGGGGCAGCAGACGTTTTCTAACGGAGAGGATTTGGGTGATCACCTCGTCTTGGCGGAAGAACTTTCCGGCAATCTTGAAATACTTCCTGGAAGATCATGAAAAACCAAAGCTTTCTTGATGTATATTACTTAAAATTAGAAGATAATTTTAGGTTTCCCCTGCACGACTCTCCATGGAAGCGGCACTTTCAGAATGTTGAGTAAATTCTGCGCAGTGGCCCCTGGAACAAATCCCTCGGCTACTGAAGGGGCCAGCAAAGACCCGGACCAGCAGGTAGGACTGGACGCACTGGGAAACTTTAATAAACAGTAGTATAGTAAGGAGTTGCTCAGCAGCTCATCGCTGCCTGGTGCCTCTGCATTTCACAGTTTAGGGAATTCTTAGAAGCCCTTCACCCAGCAGCGCCGGGCCAGAGCAGCAGCTCCGTGCAGCAACTGCGGCAGAATGAAGAGGTGCAGCAAAGCAATGTTTCTGGAGCGACTGGGGACAAACAAAGGTAACAGCTGGTGAAGCATTTCCTGTTTGGTTTAAGTGCAGGAGGACGAGGAGGAGCTGAGGCCAGGCACCGATGTACGCTACCACTCTTGAACAGGTTTGCATTTATCAAATAATCCGAAGTAGCTACCAGGATCATTTTGTCTTGTTACTGCGAAAACTTGCCTTTCATTGTGATGATTTCTGGGAAATTTCACAGGCCTGAGCGTGAAATGCTAGCAAACTAATTAGCAAGCTTATTAGTGAGCAAAAGAAAAAGAAAAGTCCCTCTGCAATGAATGCTGTTCTTCTTTGCTGCTGCCTCGGTCCATTTAGCAGCAGGCTAGTTAGCGAGTTAGCAGTTTATCTCAGACCTTCTCAGCCGCACCACGTTGTGATTACCTTGGTAATCAAAGATACATACTGTAGCTTTAAACTGCCCCCCCCCCCCCCCCCCCGTCTTCAACTGCATTCATCAAATACAACACACAGAACCAAAAAGGCACCAAGACAAAGTGTAGCAAGAATAATGAGTGTTGAAGACTTCTGCTTAGCAAACTACTGGATCTAAGATTGTGGGTAGTTTGTTCTTGATAGTTCCAGACTGGCTAAAAAAAAGATGAACAATAAAAATAGACCTTGAGGAAGAAGTAAATCATGTCTGTTCAGGAAAAGAAAACTGTTCTTAATTGGCTTTTGGTCAGAGACACAAAGCCACTCTTTCACCTGAAAGTCCCTCTTGTCCCCGCGGACGATTCTCCGTAATGATGCTGCATGATGGAAACGGTCACACTTTTATGATGGAATTCTGCTCTCTGTCCCAGTGGGTGATGTGAAATTTACACCCTTCCTGCCAAGGGAAGTGTGAGCGATTAGCATCTGCAGCAGCCATTATCAGTTTTACAGTGCTGTGTCTCTTACAGGGCGCTCATCCACAGTGCAGCCTGAAGCAGACAGGAAGTCCCGTTCTTCACACCTCCCTCCTGAAAGAAGGACGCTGGACCTCTGTGCCAGCCAACATCCCAACGTCCCGGCTGTCAGCGTCTGGTGATGAACTGGCTGTAATTAGACTGACAGGCTGAACTGTTTCACTGGGGCAGGGCCGCTGATAGAGAGGCACAACCAGGTCAGCTGTGTGTGTGTGTGTGTGTGTGGGGGGGGGGGGGGGGGTAGAAGTGCCCTCAAACCTTTGAATATTCTGCTGTGATACAACGACAAAAACACATTAGCAGTCCTCAGGACATCTTTGGGTCCAGGACATGTGCTGCCCCCCCGGGACAGGAAACATCCAACACTTGATTAGTTGAGCTGGAAATCCTGAAATGTGAAGACTGCGAGTGCGCATCAAACACTTGAGTGGGCCAAAGCTGCCAGAACAAATCTGCACGAGAAAGAAAAACAACATCAGCAGTCAGGAGCGTGCAGGAAGCGCGAAGGTGCTGCGGCGCCTCTTTAAGATGGCTCGTTCCCTTCCTCTTTTCCCGTCACACGTTTTGTCCTTTTCACTTGAATATCTTTCTTTCAATCCGAAGATGTTTAGCAGTTTCCAATCAATTTGAATGCTTTGGTCTTGATAATGTTTGTTCTGCTTTTAACCAAAGGGGCAAAAAGAGCGGATTCCTTAGACTGATAAAGATCAGTGCATTTCAAGGTCGGAAATTCATTTTGTTAAAACAAAAGTGAGCTGAATTTAAAATGTGATTAAAAGAAAATAACAGTCAACATCTTGTGCTGATGTTGAGGAGCAGTCGCTTGGACGAAGTCAAACAAGATTAGGACGAACATCTGCGACCACACGCAGGTTCACGTGCGGGGTTCCTAAGCTGATCCTGTCGAGGTCGGAGGTTTGTGCCACCACACACACACACACACACACACACACACACACACACACACGCACGCGCACGCACACACACACACACACACACACCAGAGACAGTGTATGTTGTTTCTGACTGCGTCTTTCATGTCCACAGTGGAGTTGCCTGTTACACATCTGTGTTGCTTTGAAGCGGAGGGGCTATTAAGCTGAGAGCTCGGCTGGACCCAAACACAGGACTTTAAGAGGACTTAGAGGGCTTCAGCTGACATGATGGTTCGTTAACTCGGTCATTAAGTCACGCTGCTTAATGTTTTCAGACGGACACAGAAACATCATCAAACACATGCTGAACAAACTGGGATTCTATCTTGAATGGTAATTGAGGAAAAACAAAAACTATGAAGTCTGGGACATCAAATAAACAGTCCATCAAACAGTCGGTTCAGTTTGCAGTCTGAGAATGGTTTCATCCCTAATGATTGTTCCAAGCTGGGACCAGGTCCCACCTGGCCCCTCCGGCCGCCCATCGATCTGTGGGTGGCAGATCATCAGGAGTTGAGCCCTGCTGCTACGTCTGGATCCCCTCCAATCAAGAACCACTGGGCAGAACTCCGACAGCAACAGAACCAGTCCCAGCTGGGTTCCAACTGCTCCTCTGCCACCCGAGTCCAGTCGTCCTTCCTTCAGTCCTTTGTTGTTCTCTACTTGCAGCATCTCTTGTGTCCTCCTGTATTTTCTTGAAAGGGTTTTTTCTGCACTGGCATCAACAAATATTCTAATTAGAGATTTCAGGCTGCATGAATAAAGTTCGACTGACTGATTGAACGCCGGATGGACCACAATTCCCGTGATGGAGGAGAAGATGAGGAGTTCTGTCACGTGCCGGGTTGAGATGGAGTCTTCAGAGCGGTCGTGGCCAGGAGGTGGTGACGTCCAGGCCGGATAATGAAAACAAAATAAACTTTAAAAAATGTGTATCATTGTAATGCTTTTTTCTGTTTTTGTGGGGCAAAAAAGCTCCCGAAATATCACGATAACTCTAATAACTCATCATTTATCTCTTAATTTGATTAAGCTGCAGAGTAGCACTTAGTAGATGAGGTAAAGAGGAGGATCCACCACCAGTTGGAGTTTAATCCTCCAAGTGGAAAAGGTTGGGCTCTGCAGAGGGAGAGAGAAAGAACAGACAGAAGCACAGGAACAGCGAGGAGGAAGTCCTCTTTCCCCCGGTCTGTCAGAGCTGACATACCTCTGGAGAACAGATGCTGGCGCAGCAGAAAAATACCAACCCTTAAATAAACTCTTAAAAAAAAAAAAATCCCCGTATTGTTTCATTTGGTGCTGAAAGCTGCAGCAGCAACAGGACTAATGATTTCATCATAGCCCAAGGCTCCTTCAGCCTTGTAGGGCATTCATTCAAGCTCCTGTTCCCAGCCATTCTTTATTTCCTGGAATCCTCAATTCCTGATTTTCATCACAGTCTTAATCGTCTTAACCAGCAGAGCGAGCACAGACGTGCCGAATTCACGTGCCATATATGTGATATATGATATGTACTGTGTGTGTGTGTGTGTGTGTGTGTATATATGTATATGTATATATATATATGTATATGTATATATATATATGTATGTATGTATATATATATATATATATATATATATATATATATATATATGATGAATGATACTTGCATCAAACACAGAGCGACGCTGTCACGGACGGCCGTTATCTCATTAAGCAGATTTGACCTCCATTTCCTTTTCCTCTTCCCATCTGCATCACGTTGGTTCTTTGAGTCTTTTTCCCCCCTCTTGCGTTTAGATGGTCCCCCTTGTCATCTTCACTTAAATATATTTTACACCAAACATGGCACGGCTTTTGCTCTTTGCTCAGTTCCCACTCCTGTGTCTTGCGGTCTGTTGGCTGGCCTCTGACGCCGCTCTGCTCAAGGGTAAGACGTTTGATTGTGGGACGGGATGGAGGTCACACCCAGACCTCAATGATCTGTTTGACTGTTTCTTTTGCATGTAGGATCCTGCTGTAGTAAACTGTAATGCATGAAAATGTAGCATTCCAACAACTTCCTATTTTATTAGCATTTATGGGCATTTTCCCCCCCTTTCAGCTCTGACTTCTGCACGCGTGTTTGATTTTTGTGTAACACACGTCAGGCCAGTTAAAAGTAGAAATACTGATGACAGGTTTTTCTGCTGCGAGCTCAATACCCAGGAGTGCGTCTGTCTTTCATTCGGAGCATATTTAATATACCGAGATGTCATCTATCAGATAAAATACGGTGTGTTGTGGAAGGTCAGAAATATCAAATTGAAAAAATATTGTATTTTTAAAAGAAATGTTGGAAAAGTTTTAAAGAAATAAAAGATGAAATTTCACAGGAAAACAAATAAAAGCACCAAGAGGCAGTGCCAGCAGCGTGTAAGGTGGTGTGAGGCTGTGGTGTACAGTTATAAATACACAAGCATTGGCAGTCAGTTTAGATGACTTTCCAGATGTGCATCCAGTCTACAGATGTTGCTGTGTGGTACCGACGTCTGACCAAGACAACACAAATGTTCTCGATTGTACAAAACTGCAGTTTCTCAAGCTCACAGACCTGCTGGAGTCTTCCTGCTTATTGAAGAAGGAAAGTACACCCTGAACTTTACCGCTGCCCGAGCTGCCTGTCTGTTTCTGAACGTCACCATGGCGACCGCGGCCCAGATGGAGGAGGCGGTAAAGCAAGGACTGCAGACGTGCAAGTAGGGTGATGATGGCTGCGTAGTTGAAGGACATTTAGGTGTTAACACTGATTGCTGATGTGGTATGTTGGGACATTCAATCTTTAATATTCATGTAAAGGAAAATGCCAACTTTTAGGAAAAGACACTCACTGTCCGTCCTCTCCAGAGGAGAGCTGGCTACTCTCCGCTGTGCTGCCCTCAGGGAGCTGAAACCCAGCTGACTGCTAGTTAGCTTAGCTCAATGAATGGTAGTGGATGGAAGCGCCAGCATAGATTACCTGCTCAGCTTCCAACACCTGCAGTTCCTCCTCTGTGTGTTCTGGTTCAACATGATCAGGGCCAGAGTCGTAATCCTCCTCTTCCTCTCTTACGACGTCGGCCATGATTAGAGGCAGCAGGCGCTCTCAGTTGTCAACAAACATTTTGTTTAGTTGGAGGGAATTTTGAGGTGTTCAGCCAAACCAATGCACCCAGTCAGTGTTTGAGGTATGCTAACCTGCCCATCCACTACCTTTCATTGTGCTAAGCTAACTAGCTGTCAGCTGGACTCTCAGGCCTCTGCTCTCTAAAGCAGCACAGAGGTAAGAAGGATATCTACCCTCTCGTCTGAGTCTGGAGAGGAAAGACAAAATATCACCAGCGAAGTCCACCATCACAAACGAGACGCCCACTTAAAAATGTGTTTGATCTGGACTGAAAAACCTTTTAATTAAATGATGACAAGCTTATTGTCACACTTGCATCACCAAAAACAAACAAACATGTGGAGCCTGTTCTGTATTTGTGATGAAAATGGCTTTTCCTTACCCAAGCTAACGCTGCCATTTCATCATATGAATACAGACCACACACGCCTGAGGAGGGCTGTTTGTTTCATTTTTTATATCAAATATCAGCCATATTTCTCAGGATTTACTGACTATATCTTTAGTGCTCGAAAAAAAAAAAACCCAAAGGTAGGGTTTATTAATTCAAGATTTATGAGTGGAAAACATGTGAAACTGCATTTTGACCTTTCGATATGATGTGAATAATGATGTAGGGGATTATTCTGAGAGGGAAGGGAAGCTGCGTTATCGTCCTCGTGGGGAGATCTGTTTCACTGAAATGCATTCATGCCATAAACTGAGATAAAAACAGGATTAAAACATGGCATCAACAAATCACAAGCACCGATATGTCATGATATTTCATAAATCCGTGAAATGGAGCCCCAGTGCATTAGAAAACATAAAGATATTTAGGTACACTGACAAGAAGGAGCTAAAAACATGAATGACTAATCCTCTCGGCGGTGTTTTTACATGCTTAAATCAAAATTATGAACAATAAATAACGTTCCTCCAACATCTGTCACAGGCCAGCAACACCTGATACCTCCATAGACATCTGATTGACAAGTTAAAAAAAAAAAATCTCAAATTAAATGTAATTTTTGTTCCTTTGCTGCCAAAACGTGTACCTAAAGTCAGGGGTGAAAGTGAGCCGGAACGAGCCGGAACGCAGTGCCAGTAAAATATGGCGCGTGCAAGACTTTTAAGCCACTTTCACCCCTGCCTTAAGTGAAACTTCACCCAAAAAGGGTTCTTGGCCTTTCAACTACTCACAAATTTGTGTCTTACGCTGCTTTCCTTCCTCCTTTTGTTCATTTTGACTGAAAAATGCAGAAAGAGCCAGCCGGGTTTATTTAGCTTGAAGCTAATGGAGATTGATGCCTAACAACAGCCTGACTGTCCAAAAAAGTCCCTTTACGACCTCTCGAGGTCTTGTCCGGTGCAATCCAGGTCTTCCATATCAAACCACGTGCTCAGGAATCAACAAACACTTTTATTTTAGTTAAAAACAAACCACCTAAATCGCTGCTTGGCGTGACCAACCTGTTAGCACTGAGCCGTTTAAATGTTGTAGTTTTTGTTTTGTTTAAACTCAAACGAAAGTGTAACCGAGCGGAACTCACATTTTTTGGTCACTTTTGCAGTCGATTGCTGCTAAATAGGCTGGCGCTTACTGCCGCTGGGGTCTCTATCAAGACATGCAGGAGGGGAAAGGAGTCTGCGAGCTGGAGAGAGCTGCTTGTGAGCACTGGAAAGGCTCAAGGCACTTTCTGAGTGAAGCATCACTTTAGTTTTGTGTAATTTTGTCTAAACGTTATTTCAGTCGGCGCGTTAAGGTCTAATTCCAAAACAGGGACCTTAATGAACCGAGCTAGACGTTGGCTGGGGATTCATGCAGAGCTGAAACGGGGTTTGAACATTTCCACGATCACTTCCTCCCAGATTTGGATGGATAGATCAACAGATCGCAGTCGTCCCGCGGCAAACAGCTGACACCAAGTGTGGGAAAGGCCAGACGGGGGTGGTGAAGTGGTTTGCAAAACCACATCAAGAGTTTGGAGTCTTCTGCTTCAATGCTACAGGTAGACTGCTGGGCCCCGAGTAAATTCAATAGAGTTCAAGTTTACTGTAAAACTCTTTTTGTTTTTCATGTGTGGAACTTAAATGGCGTCTATCTATCCATCATCGTGTGAGCAGAGTCCTCTGTTCCTTTGCTGCTCTCACCACTTGCCAGATTTAGAGGAAGCCCTGGAAACATCGACAGCAAGCCCGCAAGCCTCCACCCCACCAATGGTAGTGACCCAAACCCCTACGCGTGCCACCCCTCGGGCTGGAACGGCGCCCACACCTGCACCCTCAACACCGCCAAAAACAACGCAACCCAGTAAAAGTGCTGCTCCGACTTCAGCGTTCATCCTGCGGCCCAGGACGCCTCCTCCTCCTCCGGGACCCTCCTCCACCGGGCTTCCTCTCCACTCCACTCCCGGTTCTCTCTCTTATGGCATCACTTCATCACCTACTGTAACCACTTCTGCATCTTCCATTTCCACTCATGCTACCAATTACTTTGTTTCCTCTGAGCCCGCGAGTCCTGCCATGCCGTCACTGGGAGGTACATCCAAGTCCTGGTGCGTTTAACTTTCTGTCAAGTCAGATTTCAAAGAAGAGAAAACCCGGATCCGTTGCAGACCTGATTATTACAACCTACAGTGACACGCAGAGGTTAATTTCAGTCATAAACCAGATTTTGTGTGTGTATAAATACAGTACATGAATAAAATGCCCTCATGACACAGTTTTTACAGATTCCCAGTCTGGAGTCAGGATGGAGGATGTTTTTAGCTTCAGTTCCAGCAACTTTAGTTGAAGACAAAAATCAAATCGAACTGAAGCAGCCAACCAGGCTTGTTGTAATAGTTCAGAGCCTCAAAGTGGGCCAAGTACGGATTTTCAGCTCAAGCACCCTTTTCTATTTTTTGCTCATGTTCATGTCAGAAATGTTGTTTGTGCCCGTCACCGTGACTGTGACCCGCCAATATCTCATCTGTTGATCATCGTAAATCATTGATTGAACCTGCTGGGTGAAAAACAAATGTGATACAATTTGTGGTGACCACTTGTGCTTCTTCTGCTTGTTTCTGGAAGTTTCTACGGCGCTGATTGTCCTCGGCGTCCTCGCCCTGACTCTGGCGGCAGCAGCGGGTGCTCTGTGCTACTACAAACAGTGGGTTTGATTCTCTGCACGCTCCACGCTAAAATACTGTCAAAATTCATGGATGTGATAAATGAGAGTCTAACTTTAATACACAATCTGGAGACAAAAGGAGCAGGTTCACTTCACGTGACTAATGAGTGTTAGAAATACAGCACCGCGGTTGTAAGCCTCTGCAGTTTGTGCCCATCACAGTGACCTTTGACCTCCAAACACCACTGGACATTTGTGCCAAATTTGAAGAGATTCCCGCAAGGCATCTCTCAGACATCCCGGACGTACTCACGCTTGACTCAACTGGCGCGAGTCGTGAATTTAACATCGGACAGACGTCGGACCGGCATGAAAGCTGGTCTGATGACAAATTCTGGCCGTGAACTTGAAAATCAACAAAATGTCCCATCAGAAGATGAGGAAATGTAACTTAACCGTGTTGGCAGGAGGAAGACGGCTTGTTTCAGCAGCAGAACAAGGGCACTAGAACGACTAGAACTCGAAACACTCAACGATAAAACTCTCTCTTGGCATCTGAGTAAATTTGACTTTGGCTATTTTATAAACCGTGTCATGAACTTCTTTGTTACTTGTAGCTGAAGGCGAATGACATCAACACTTTCACGGAACTTAACTTGCATCTTTAAATGTTTATGTCTAACATCTGTTTTTCTCTTTTTCTGGGGGAAAAAAAGAACAATTTCCCCCTCTTGGTCCCAGCGCCAGATGGAGGACATGGAGACAGAGATGTGGAAGCAGACCGACAGCGAGATGGATCTGCATCATCAACATGGAGAAGAAGAAGAGGAAGAAGAAGATGGAGAGGAAACAGACAGGAAATACTCCAGTGACATTATGCTGTGCATGCATCCAGACATGAGAACAAACGCTTCGGAATAGTTTCAGGATGTCTCCACTAAACGTCCCACAGAGGAGACAGTGCCTGCTGAGCAATGTCATAACACAGACTCGTCGTTGATGGTATGAAGGATCCTTCATGTCCTGGTCTAGTTTTTTCTGTTATTGTAGGTATAAATGCCCCCCCCCCCCACCCCAGACCATAGTCATCCAGTCCTTGTGGCTGTCCTGTATTATATTTTTATATTAATACATTTTCAAAAATGGCGTGTTTTCAGGCAAACAAAAGTGCTCAAATTCTTCTTTTTTTAAACAAAGGAGTAAAAAAAACACACAAATGAAAAACAAAAATACAAATAAAATAAAACGATACAAAAAAATATCAATAGTTTTTCGTTATGAGTCTTTTTTTTTGTTAAATAGCAGTTTTAAAGTAAATCCAATCATTCAGATCACCAGCTTTGTGCCTCCTGCTTTGCTAAACGAGTTCGAGTGGGGAATATTTCCGGCCACACAGCGGCGCTCATGAGCCGCTTAACCGACAAAGAAGGAGAAGAAGAAGACGAGGCGCGTCACGTTTCCGGCGAGCACACCAGCCGAAAATAACGTGAATATTCAGCCTGAAACGTAAAAGCTGGAGGGTTAATATCCACATATCCGTACATTCTCAACGATGCGCCGCCTGGGCTCCGTTCAGCAGAAGGTAGCATGTGTTTTCTTGACGGAGGTGAAAGAAGAAGAGTCCCGGAAACGAGAGAATCAGGTGAGACGCTACCAGCGCAGCAACTACTGATGAGCAGCGGCCGATCCAGGATGACTTAGAACCGTCATCCTACCGGGGGTGGGACACGTCTGCTGCAGCCCCCCGCTACTCAGCTCATTTAGCTTGCTACAATTAAAGCATTCGTGTATGGCAGGATTTGAATGTATGTATGTGTGTGTGAGAGTGCGTGAGAGAGAGAGACAGGGGCACGTCTTTCTCCTCCAGTAAACAAAGTATCATAGTAGTTAGAAGATGCATGGAGAAGCTGCCTCACATCTGGGACCAAAACGATGAGTGGCATCAGGAACCAGCACTCAGGAGGTGAACCTCCATACCAGAAGAACAAAACTACAGTCCAGGACATTCGGTGTTCAGGATTATGTGGGATTATGTTCTGGTCACGTGCAACCCTGCACTGGAGGCCTGACGATTTTGAGCTTTTCTTTGCGTTCCCAGCATTTTCAGGTCGTTGCGTCCGAGATGGTGAACCCGGCAGCTCTGGAGGCTGATGTCGACGGCGCTCTCGCCACAGAGAAACTGGACGGCACCTGCTGTTACGTCACGGTGTATAAAGGTAGGCGCCGAGCCACACGCAGCGTGTCCTGGGAAGGATGGTCAACGTATAGAAGCCCTTTCATACTGGACACGTGTCCACATATTTAATGACCCTGAGAAGGGACTTCCTGGAATAGAAATCTTCATCTTGTATCCATTCCTTGTCACACGTCCTCTAATCTGAAATTGACATCTGACATCTTGGTATTTTTCCGAGGAGGAACTGAACTGTTGTCCGTCTCTGCAGGGCGGCCGTACCTCTGGGCTCGTCTTGACAGGAAACCCACCAAACAGGCCGAGAAAAGGTTCAGGAAGTACCAGCATTCTCACAAGAGCGGCAAAGGTAGTTTGTGTTGAGTAACGGAAGTCTGAGTCGACATGAAGTCTGGAAGTTCCTCATGCAGCGCTTCAGCTGTTCCTGAATGCCTTTGAACTGGAAGGTCGCCCCAGAGTCACCGTGTCTCTGCTTCATGTGCAGGATTCACGTGGAACGTAGAGGAAGACTTTAAGACGGTGCCGGAGGCCTGGATCCCGGCCCACAGGGTCCAGCATCACAACGGCCATCCAGTTCCAGATGAGCACGGCCACATTCCAGGTCAGGAACCCAACCCTGAGCGACTGGCTACTGGTCTTGTCTTGACTCAACAAACAAGGAATGAATATTTAGCCCAAAGCTAATAGCGACTGATGGCTAACATCAACCGGCCCAAATGTGACCAGCTGGTGCCGAACTAAACAGGAAGTGATGGTTTGTGTTTCACTCAAGTCAGAGCTGTGGATGGCTGAGCTGGATAAAGATGATGCGGATTAAACCGGATGATCGTGAGACGTCGTAAACTCACACTTCAACAGCTGAGCTGTTAGCCGTCTGACTCCATTAGCTTCATGCTAGGCACAGCGGGTACAGTGACTGTTCAACACGTCACCATTTTTCTCAGTAAAAACATTACTGACATGAAATTTTCACCAGATGTTGGTAACAACCCGTGCAACCAACACACGCAAAGAAATCAAAACTTAGAGGTCCATATATGAAGTTATGTGTCCCAAAAAAAAATGGAACCACACAGGGAAGAAGAACTGAACACATTTTCTCAAAAGTTGGTACAAAAGTCTTTGTTGGTGATGGCAGCTTCCTGTAGGGAGGAACCAGGTGCAGGCAGTGCTCTGCCGGACTTTTGGCCCGTTCTTCCACACAGATACAGGCTACAAATGTTCCGTGGGCCTCCTCCATGAACTCTGGTCTGCAGTTCTTTCCGTAGAATTTCTGTTGGATTCTAGTCAGGTGACTGCTGGGCCACGCTAGCAGCTGTATTTTCTCTCTCCGAAACCCTGGCCGTGTGTTTGAGAGCAGTGTCTTGCTGAAAACGTCCACCCAGCAGATTTTTCTCGAGAATTCAGTTATATGAAGTTTGCCAGTGCCGTACGCTGAAGAACAGCCCCCCACCATGAGTTCCCACCCCATCTAACCTCCTTAACACGATGTGTTTATGGCATCCGAAGAGTTCAGTTTCAGTCTCCTCTGACCAGACGAGATCCCCCCAGTGTTTCTCGTCTAAATGTTGTGGAGGAAACTTTAAAGCGTCAGTTTTTCTCTTCAGCAGTCGAGTCCTGCGTGGCGAGCGCCCGTTCAGGCCACGGCTGTCTTTTGTAGCTGCTGATTCCAGGTTCGGGTTCTCTTCTGATGATTCCTTTGACTCCTCTGTCGGAGACCATGTGAGGAGCGCCTGGTGGTGAAATGATGTTCCTGCTTCTTGATCACGGCCCCAGCGGCCGCCACTACGTTTTGCAACAACAAGGCGAAGGGCCTTGAGAGCGCTTTGCTTTTACCCATCATGACACATTTCCTGTTTGACACCTCGGCAGCAACACACCTTTTTATAGGCCACCAGTTGGAACTGAACCAGCTGATATGGAAGTGCGCTGACGAGGGGCAGGATTGCTCTCTAATGACTGATAGATTTTCAGCCGCGGTCTTGGCTTTCCGTGCCTTTTTACACCTCCATTTCTTCATGCGTTCAGTTTTTTTCCCGCCGTCGTTCCATTTTGTCACACGTCTTCTCACGTATGGACATTTGATTTCTCTGCATGTGTTGTCACAGACATCTGGTGAAAACTTCATGACAGAAATGTGTTGTGTGAGAAAAATGACGTGTTCAATCCTTGCTTTTACCTGCTGTGTATGTTGCTGGCTCTTTCTGGAGACAAGGAAGTGATGCAGGAGGGGGAGACCCATCATTGCAAGCTGGAGACGCACGTTTGGGGGGATTTGAAAGCCGAGCACATGTATGAGGGTGAGGTGTTGCTTTATGGCGTTTTTATTAGACGCATCTCAAGGGTGCGACCCACATGAGGCGTCCTTACGCCTGATAACAATTCTGTAATCACGGTCTTTATTGACGGTGATGACGGATCGCGGCTTTGTAGTGGCGCGATTAAAACCAAACAACCAGAACTCATCTAGTTTTAGAAGCTCATAAACATCAAAGCTTTTCTCCGTGGTGATGTTTCCTCCTGGTTTATCAGTCCTCTCGCTCCCGTCTGTCTGCCGGTACATAGTACTTACCCTGGAAAGTAGAAACAGACGGCGTTGCATCATCAAAAGTGTGCAGCGAAATTTCAGGTGAGGCCCTAAATGACCTTGCTGGACACCGTTAGGGGACTAACGGGAGGTCAGCCCTGGGAGTTCCTCCTAAGTGGCTCACAGTTTTTGTATCGTGGCGATGATGGCGATGTTGATAAAGACGCTCGCCTGCAGATGTAGTGATGTGGCTCCTGTCCTGTCCAGGCTGGGTCCCAGTGGAGGCCGACAACAAGCAGTACTGCTGGCACTCCTCCGTGGTGGACTATGACATCGGCGTGGCTCTGGTTCTCAGGTCCGAAACCAACAACGAAGGCTTGCTAGAAATGGCCACGGTTCCACTGGCCAACCTCCAGGAACAAACGCTGGAGCTCATCGGAACCAATGTGAACGGGAACCCTTACGGTAATCTGCTCGATGTGCCGTACGTCGTGTGCACTACAGATTATTGTCACACGTTCCTTCGGCAGGTGATCAGTTACGTTTGAGGTGTCGGGGAATCAAGCATCATTTCAGATAAACGTCTGTTTAGTGTCACAGACTCAACAGAATTGAGACTAGAATTATTAAAAAGATAGGAATGTTTTAATGTCCCATAAAATGAAAAAGATGCTACTTGCTGCTGTGTTTCCACCAGCACCAGTGTTTCTGCACGCGTGCCAAACAGCTTCCTCTCATGCTGTTCACAGGGCTGGGGTGTAAGAAGCGGCCCGTCCACTGCCTGGTGCCACACGGCAGTTTTCGAATCCAAAACCCTCCACCGGTGGACTTCCAGCAGCTGTGCTCCTGGTTCCAGGAGAGTCCCGAGGGCCAGGTGGAGGGCGTCGTGTGGCACTGCGACGACGGCACGCTGATGAAGGTCAGTGTCACGCGCTGAGGTCACGATTGGGATCAGTTACTCACGACGCGGTAAAGCACAGTGATCAGCTTCAACACGGTCGTGTCGGCGTATTTTGATGCAAGTTACCGGGTTAGAAAGGAATCAGCTGTTCTGCTGCTCCCGTCTTCCCGGATATTCTGACGTTGTCACGTCGTCTATCTTATTCCCTCCAAACCTGTTGATGGAAACACGCCTGGTGTTTCATTTCCTGTGACGTGTCCACAGTTCACTTAAAAATTAATCCGACAGTTCAATAGACACACAACTTAATAGGCTGTAGTTTCTTCGGTGGTACAGAAATCTGAGAGCATGCTGACGTGTTGGCAGGTTCATCGCCATCACCTGGGGCTGCGTTGGCCAGACGGAGACACCTTCCTGGCTAGCAGGGCGGTGGTGATCCGCGTCGACGGTACGGAGGACGAGTACGACAACAGCAAGGATTTGTTCACTTGCTTGTCGAGGCTGAACGGACACCATTTCAGCCGCCTTCAGGACATCCACTACGACCTCTGAATTAAGGTTAAGATGGTTAAAAAAAAAAAAAGACAACCAGACTGTTTGATTTTTCCGCCAGAAATTCCAGATGAGCGAGCTCACGATGTTTGCCAGAGCGAAAATTGGTGAAATAGGAGCAGAGCGGTCTCGGTCCAGAGAGACGGCCTCCGTGACTGACATCAGCTGAAAGTCTTAATCAGAGAGATGGACTGAGAGTTACCGGAAGCTCAAGTTTCCAAAGTGAACAAACGTGTACAGACCAGTGACCAAGAGGACCGGAGCACTTCCACGCTGTAAAAAGAGGATGTGACGTTACCAAGAGTAAATGACGTGGAACGTAAGGTTCAGCGTTTGAGTAGTTTTATGAAAACTGCTTTATTGGTAAATATGTAGAAGCATGATGTGTACAAATACAACAAATGGTTCAAGTATTATAAATACGCCCTGCGGAAGGAAACCGAGGGACCCAACGGACTGTTTACAGCTAACATTTCCTCTCCAGAGACTTTCCATGGACATTTGTTGTCGCGTTGCAATTCCAAGATGTTAAACTGCTCTGAAAACACTGAAGAGACGATGTTGAGTGTCTCAAGTGCAAAATGTTCTGACCTCGAAGGCCTGACATCATTTCAAGCACTTTGACTGTAGTACAGATAGAAATCATGGATTTTACTGTCTAAATAATACAAGTGGCTTCACTTCGCAGGTCCGGAGCCTCTGAGTGGCCGCAGGGAGAGCTTCTTAAAACGTGGGCCCAAACCTGTCTGAGGCTACGAGATGGAACCTGTTAGCTCAGCTTTGTTGTTTGGAGGCACCAGACACGGTGCATCTTGGAGCCTCAATAAGTTACTTCGAGGAAGAAACTGGAACTTGGAAAATATACAAACATAAAAGTTTCCCTGTAAACCAACATTTTTTGCCCTCCCTGTCTCTCTCTCCGGCCCTCCAGGGCTCCGTGTTTAAGCGATGAATTCTGATGTAAACCAGGAAATATCCCACAAGAAAATTAAAGCAGACATTCAAGCTTCAGTGCCTGACCGCTTCTGATTTGACCGAAACAGAATTGAGGTTTAATGAAGAACGTCGACCAACTCGACATCTAAACGGACACTAAGCAGCTTTGGTCCTGCGGTGCCTCCACAGGCTCGTAGCCCTGAGTCAACCCACGGACACGCGGGGCATCTCGGCCCTCACACCGAACCGATCACACACCTTCTTCAGCTGCTCCTCCAGAAGAATGTTCTTCTTCACCTCTAAATTGTAGTTGTACTTCAGATCTTCGAGCTCTTCAAAAAATGTCGGGTCAAAGTTTTCAAGTTCTTTCTTCAGCTTGCTGACTTCAGTTTGAAGTTGTGTTTTCTCCGTCTCAGCCGCCTGCAGAAGAGCTTTGAGCTCCCCGTTCCCTAAGAGAGGGAGAAGGTTGCTCAGATTATTAGGGACGGATCACAAAGAGATCTTTGAGATTTGAGGATGGAAGTGTTGCAGTCTGACTGGTTGACACTGAGACACAGCCTGCAGCAGTCAGATTGTCAACCATTTTGTGTGCGTGTGTGCGTCAGTCACCTCTGAGTTTAGCAGACGTCTCACCATGTCGCTCGCTGAGTCTTTCTTTTAGTCCTGTGTTCTCGTTCTCCAGCTCACTGTCGAGCAACACGTGGATCCAATAACATGAACAAAGAAATGGATCTGTTTTCTTTTGTACATTTGCAAAGGTGTGATTGATTGTTGTAACACCCAGGCGTGAGACTTTCACTGGATTTAACATCTTAAAGGTCCCGTGGGATTAAAAAGACATTTTCAATATTTTAATCCTGGGTCCTGTGTTAATTCTGTATCTCCTGATTTATGTAAAATGTAATCAGTATTTGTATTTTTGTCTTTTCTCCTGTAAAAACTATTAGGGCATAGAAACACAGCAGTCCCTGTGAGGAAAGTCCCCTGTGACGTACCGTATAACCTGGAACTCCGTTGACATTCCTGCCTCTGTCTTAGCAGCGGCGGGGAATCCTTTTAACATGTCAACCTGAGGAAGTGAGAAACCCACAACCACATTAGATGCTACACATGATAACTTCGGACGGCGGTTTGGATGCACAGCAGAACAGACCTGACCTCAGCAGGGTCGTGTGTGTGTGGTTGGTGCGTACCTGATCCTCCAGTTGCTGGATGCTGAGCTGAGCTCTCTCCTCACGCTGGTTCACCTCCCTCAGCTGTTGTTTCAGCTCCGCCAGGCTGCAGGTCTTCAGGCAGAGCTCCTGCTCCAGCTCTTTCATCTTGTTCTCAAACATTCTGCAGATGGAAATGACACAATCTCTGTTACGTGTTCTTGCTCCTGGAGTTTCTCCACCTGCAGGTTCAGGATTTGATTCTCATTCTTGGACAGCCTGGGTTAGAAGAATTGGACTGGTTTGTGTATTAAATATGGAGGACAGAAGCAGTGGAGTGCGTGCTCCTTCTTCACGGTGTGCAGATGTAGCGCTGAGGTAGCGCTGCAACTACCGCTGTCTTCATTTTTGCTGTGTTAAACCAAACCACTGAGAAGATGTCATGACATATTCCATCCCTCGATCCTCTCCTACCCGCTGGTTTTGTGCTAGCAGGAAAAAGCGGGTGCAGACAGAATGAAGTAAACAGACTGCTGGTTGATGCATCAGTAGCTGCATCTGCTGACCTCGTTACCACAGACGCCTTCCAGGTCTTGCGGTCTGACCCCTCAGCGATGGGTCTGGACAGGGCGTCCTGGAGTCTTTGCTTGGTTCCCTCCAGCTCGGCCTCCAGCTTCTCGACGGTCAACTCCAGACTGGTCTTGGTCACTCTCAGCTTCTCTGAGGCCTCCATTTCCTGTGGTGACAGGAAACAAAATCCAGCTTAGATAAGTTGAAAATGTGTTCGCAGGGTTTTGTTTTCCTCCGATGCAAAATTCTCCTTTATATTTAAAATATATTGAAGTTTTCTGGAGGTGGATCATTGAGACGTGTGGCAGGGAGGGACGAAACACTGCAGTATGAAAGTAGTGACTGTACTGACAGAGAATCTGCATTTCTGCTGAAACTCCCATCACTTTTGGAAAGGTTTTAGCGTTGTGACCTCAAACATGATAATTACCCTTTTAATGTGCTTTCGGAGCCGTTCATTCTCCATCATTATTTTCTCCAGCCCTTTGGCTTTGGATTCAAGTTTGCTCCGCTCAGCTTGGCTTTGTCTCTTCAGTTTCTCGTATTCAGCCTTGAAGAAGAACGTTTACCGTCAGTGCGAGTCCACAGCAGCTCGTGCGATTTATATGAGACTGGCAACAACCTTTAGTCTATCGTGTTCTTGCTCCAAGTCGGACACTTTATCCTGATTAGGACCACTGGACTTCTTCAAGGTCTCATTTTCCTTCTGCACCCTCTCCACCACCTTCTTCATCAACCCAATGGTCTTCTCAAGTTCAGGCACAGTTTTACCACTGTGGCCAGCCTGAGGAGCAAAGATAAAGAACATGAACCACACGTCACTTTACATCACTTTGATGGGGGGGGTTAATGGAGAACCGCTTCCATCCAATTCACACTTAGTTTCCACGAGTGTTTTAGTTTCTGTGAGTGTTTTGTGTGTTTGATTTTTCTGTTTCTGGTCTGGAGGAATCTCACGCACCCCTCGTACGTGGGCCAGCTTTTTTGACGTGTCTGCGTTTTCCCTCTTCAGAGCGCTGCACATCTCCTTCAGGTCTGCCACTTGATTCTGTTTAAACAAAAGAAAGTGGATAAAATCATTACTAAAAACTTTTAAATAAAATTATGGTATCTTAGCAGATGCTCTGTTTCCGAGTACAAAAGATGCACAATTTAATTTAAGGAAAATATCCTCAATAGATAAAGAAACGCCAGCTCTAATTTAAATTTTTAAAAACAAAGTTTGATCACATGGAAAAGATACTGTAATAGTAGTGTTACTGTCAATTATGAAGAGGTAATATCATTAAATATTTACTACACAGGAAAGCGGGTACACTGACTTGGAAACGTCATGCAAACTTAAGCTACGATTCCCTTTTATGACTGGAAACAGAACATTCTAGAATACTCGCACAAACGGTTCAGCATCCCACGTGTCCTTGTTCACGCCGGAGGTGTGTGACACTCTCCCATCTCCACGCAGGTCTTCATAGCCACATGCAGTCATACACATCGACATGCAGCACACTTTCCTCCACACTGCACTCAAAGAAGCTTTCAGGGAGCCTCAGTCAGCTCGCACCTACAGGAGCGTGACCCCAGTGACCCGCCAGCCACTCGGAGGAGCAGCATGAATGTTCTGAGCAAGAACTCCTACCTACTACATCATCACTGGTGAACTTTATGTTTACCTACGTGTTTACGTTGTGTTCAAATGTGTGCTTTGCCATTTTAAATGATGTCTTACAGTCAGCGTCCATATCAGACAAGCACTTGTCCACTTGTGTACCTTGAGCCGCGGCAAGTCTCTGTTGTTCTGCTCCAGCTGAAAACGGAGCTCCAGGTTCTCTGACGCCAGCTTGAGGTTTTCTTTCTGAAGGTCTTGATCTCTTTGTGACGGCGTCCCAGTGCCTCGCCCCGACGTCTAGGGAGAAGTTAGACACAAACCAGCCAGAGGAAATTAAAATGATGGAACACAAGCATTGTTCAAGGGTGTGTGGAAGGGTCTGGAAAACATTTTGGTCTGGGCAAATTTCAGGCAGGTAAATGAGGGGAGCACACCAACACACTACCAAGGCTGGAGTTTCACTCTCCCAGCGCTACACTACCACAGCTCTGGGTGCCTACGGAGGCCTGGAGTACCTTCAGATATCTTTGAGACCTGCTTTCTTGTTTTTGTATATCACCATCCATTTTTTCACTGATAAACTCCTCTGGGTGTTGGCTCAGGATTCTGCTGGAGTCCACATCTGGTTCAGCTGAGCAGGGCTGGTCTGGATTACCGTTGTCTGTTGCCTCCTTTGTTGTTTCAAGCGCTGGTTCTTTCAGCTCAATGTGTTCTTCAGCCTCTCCTGGTTTTTCTGCTCCGATTCCCACTTCATCATCCGTATCTTGACCACTAGCAACTTTTTTGTTCTCTGTTTCCGCTGTTTCCAAACACACCTCTGCAGCTGTCTCAGAGGGTGACACATCTTCTCTGTGTCTGTCTGATGGATCAGCAGCTTCAGGCTCACTCCCTTTTATGGAATCTGGTTCTTCCTTTTCTTCAGGTTCAGAAGCACCTGGGATCTCGTCAGTATTTCCTACCGTATCTGCTTCTTTAATGTCATCAGTGTCACCGCCTTCTGTTTTGTCTGCTGCTGTGTTTTCTGTCACGTCAGGGCTCCATGGCTTCTGCTCAGTGCTGGTTTGAGTCTCTCTATCTGCTTGGCTGTGCTTTGGCTCTCGCTCATGATCAAAGGTGTCCTTAACATCCAGGCTAACAGAGCGGATACGAGATTCAGCTGGACGGCGGGATGCATTCACTTCCCATGACTCATCAAAATTGGCAGAAAAATTCCTTCTCAAAGCCTGTGAGCAGGAGCTTTTACCCCTCACATCCAATGAATCAGACTGGAGCCAGTGGAGAAAAGACAGTACAGAATGATGAACAGAGATACGGAGAGGAAACGTGCTCCTAAAAAAACAAAACAAAAAAACAGGGCTGCAGGCATTGAACATTCGCCACTTACTGAGGGTCTTGATGGAGGTTCTTTGGAGATCTGGTTCTCTAAGGAGTGGACCTTCTCCTCCAGGTAGCGGTTTCTCAGAGTCATATTCTCCATGGCCTCATCGCGAGGTAACGCCTGATGCTGTCTGAAAGTTTGACAAGGAATGGAAAGAGAGGGATTATCAGCGACAAGAACTAACATGACAGCAGATTTCACAGCATGGCAGGAGGATTCTGGAGGACAGTACTGGAAGTCACGGGTCAGAAGGGCTGAGAACTGAGTTCAATCAATTAAATTCAGTCATTCAATAACACCTGAGGGCCTAAATAACACCTAAGGAGTAAATCTCCATGGTGCCATTTACTTGTTGTTGTAAAACTTCTCTTGAGTGAGTGAATGCAGATGTGCTGAGACATAAAACTAAAGTGTTCCTCTTCTTTCTAAATCTATTGTTTCTACCCATTTTTCTCGCCATCGCTAATCCCTCTCCAAGCTCTCCATTGCTGGGCCGCCTCTATCGCTCTGGGGAGCGATGCCTCACATGTGGAGTCGTGGGCGGTGACCAGAGGCAGTGCAGCAACCAGGACACATCCCCTCAGCCGGCTCGCCATCCACAGACGGAGTCACGGGTTTGTATTTTCATGAAATGAAACACTTCTGAGTGTGTGAAAACACACGTTAAAATGCATTTTAAACTGTACAAAAACAGTACTGTCCAGTAGCCGGGACTGAAAGTGATGCCAGGAGTGAGGTGCAGGACGGGCCATGTTCATTTTTCATCGTTTACATGCAATCCAAGTTTGTTTTTGTTCATTTTATTCTGTGTTAACGTGCGCTTTACAGTTTATTCAATTCCAGATATTCATATTTATTTATTTAAATCATCCACTGGAAGGTTCCCTGTGTAATCACAATTATCTGCATGGCAAGAATCTGCATGAGTGTGTAGTCCAGGTGATACACATCCTGCTGATTGACAGTTGGTGGCAGTAACACACTAAGCAACACGGCAGCAAGGAACAAGGCTTGAAATTGAGACGTCTCCTAAACGCAGACCGATTCTACAAGCGGACCTGCTGGCTTCCTACGTGCCTCTGACAACGCTTCGCTTTCCCATTCCTGGGTAACAGTTCACTGTATGTGCTCCTCTGCCCTGACGCTTGCTATACATTCATCATGGTGCAAACAGATTTATGGCTGGCAAAGCTAATCGCCGACCTCTACATCACAGCGTGGGTGGCCAAGGGGGAGGCTCCTCTTCATCTACTGTCTCAAAACTAAAGATAATAGACATCTTTTATTTCCTGTCAGGAACCTGAACAGATGTGCAGACTGACTTCAGCTACGGGAGTCCAAAAGTAAACATCTGTTTTCAGACAGAACAACTCTTGAAGCTGTCCGCCGGTTTGCCAGCACAGTGAAGACTTGATTCGTCTCGGCTGTTCACGCCTCAGCAACATGCCCTTGACGATCACTTGTTTTTTAAAATCATGTTCCAGACTATTTGAAATTACAGATGACCTGATCTGCTCCCTTATCAGTTGTTTTGTCGTTGTCATTTTGTTTTTAAGCTTTTTCCTGCTGTGTTCCTTTTCTGAAACACACCGTGTCGTATGACGTTTTTCTTTTATGACATGAGCTGTGTGCACGGGCAGAAGAGGGTTCCAGTTCCTCAATGTCATGTTTTTGAGAGTGCGTAATACGAATGTACAATATGATTGACATAAATAGGTATGTACACAACAATGTGCGCATAAAATTAATCTCGGTGCATTTGAAGAACTGGTGTGTAGGCTTTAAAGGGATAATTATAGACTCATGACTGCCTAAGAGGTCATGTCAGTCTGTTGTGTTTTTGTTAGCTTTCGTTATCTTGGATTAAACTCGTTTATGATATCAGATTTTTACTTTGATTATCTTGGCCAAAAGTATTCACAGTTGCATTCGCTACATCAAATCTGAGCATAATATTTATGGTGTTATTAGTCAAATTAATCTCCTGTTATCATAACTGTAGGAAAGCGTACAATGAGAACAATTACATGCTGATTAAAAATATCTCAATAATTAAAGGATGTTTGCAAGTAGGTCAACTACTGCAACAAAAAATTTCCACACCATTGATTTAATGATTGACCTAAGATTTCCCTTCAAAACACTGGTATATTCTGACAGCCTGAGTTCGTACCATCTTTCAAGCAGCTCCCCCATCACTGTGATTCTACAGTAGCCCAGAATGGACAAACCAAACATTGACTCTAGACGCCATTTAGACTTTGAGCTTTCCAGCGGCCTTTGGAGGCATAAATGCACCGACTGGTGTGTTTATGTTGCTTTTGTACAGGCAACCTTAATCATAGCACTGCACTGGAAAATGGGCGAGGTTAGCAACCGCCTCTGGTGCTTCCATCGTGGCCGATTGCACCTAGAAGCGATAAATACCAGTAACGCCTGCTGAGTGACTTCAAGTGGGAAAGAAAGCATCCTAATGTTAGTGGGTGTGAGCGCGGTATTTTGTCTTTTGTGGAAAGGATGTGCTGTAGGACAGGAAAATGAAATTCTGCTGTCGAATAATGTCATGGCATGAAATTTAAGCTGTAAAAATGCAGATTTTCTAAAAAGGAATACACTTTAACTTTTTCTCTTTCACTGCTAGATGCCACTAAATCCTATACAACGGTACGTTACATGATCGAATTAAGCCCAATGCAAGTAGAACAATACCAAAGATTCTCAAAGACAGATACTTGATGGTGATGATCTGCGTTTCCAGCTGCAAGTTCTTTTTCTTCAGCTCCTCCATCTCCTTTTCCATTTCAGCTGATCTCACTCCCACCACCTGATCGGTAGTCACTCCTCCTCGGGCCTTCATCTTCCTCTGCAGTGCACTCCTCTCTTGCTCCAGCCTGCAAACGCGATCAAAGACAATTTAGAATACGCGTTCAACAAAACACGGTCCTCCGTGGTATGAAATCTCAGTTGAAAAAAAGTCGTGTCTGAATGAGTTGGGATTCTTGAGGCCAATATTGGAGAGCAAAAAATTCTGTGACCATGTAATCGGGTCATATTCTTTATATCCATAATAATCGTAGGATGAAGCCACTGACCTGGCGTAGAGGTCTTTAAGAGAGCTGAGCTGTTTTGACAGGGATTCATTTTCCCGCTCCTTCTCTTTCAGGCCATTCTTCACCTTCTCCATCCTGGCCTGCCACTTCTTCCCCTCCTCCCACCGAATAACTTCCTCTTTGGGCTGTTAAGTATAAAAGTTGAGTGAATGAGTTATAGCTATGTTAATAACAATAATAACACAACATTTCAGTAGCATGAAATATTTGAATTAAAATTCAAACCTTTGCGTGATCGTCTTTGACACTTTTTGTCTCTGCTCTTTTCTCCAAGTCGGACTCCAGCCTCCGAATCTTCTTCTGCAGAGTCTCAATGGTTGGCGCCTTCACGTCAGGTTCCGGCTGATTCTAAGTGGCAAACACCGTGATATACTTTGTACTTCATTAGTGAGAGTGTACGGTGGGGACTGGCAGTGATGCTAACAGGCATTTTTAACATCAAATCCCTGTGCAACTCAATGAGGACTCCTAGCATTAGCACAGCAAAGGTTGGGGTCATGCTACAGGCAACAATTTTTAAGATAAAAGAGACAGAGTTGCAGCATTACAAAGGAATCTTGTGTCTTAGATTGGAGAAGATTCCATTCTTGATGTATTTCTCATTTAATTTGCTACAGAGGAAGGCAGGAGGGTTAGCATGTTTTCCATTCTAATGTTTTTATCAGATTTCAAAGTTTGACTAATCCTCTTTGAGTCAGAGGAGTCTAACCAGTCCTCCACATGACGCTGGATCACAGGGCCGCTGAGCTGAGCACGTCACCTTGCAACTTGTGTAATAATAACAACAGCAGCAGCACAAAGCTGCTGATCACAGTCATAAAAGGCTGCATACTTCCACACACACCAGTAAAGTCTTATTTTATGGCAAAGCTCTTTGTGATAGGAACCTGAAGGGCGCTGCTGAGCCTCCTGATTTGCTGCTTGAGCTCCTGGATTTCCTGCTCTCCCTCCTCCTTCTCAGCCTGCAGGCGTCTGTGAGTCTTCTGACTCTTCTGGAGGTGCTGACTGAGGTCGTCCACTTCCTCTTTCAGGGTGTTCTCCCTGCCTCTGGCTGCTTTCGCAGACTCCTTTGCAGATTGAAGTTCTTCATTCAGGTCTTGCACTCGCACCTGAGGAGAAGAGGATCCAAGCTCTTACCGAATGAAAGGATTACTTGGGTGCTATTCTACACTTTTGTTAATGTCAATTTATCACACAAACCAAATGAGCAGCAAGTTATAGAAGTATGCAGCCAAAGCATGATGGGGGTGCCTTCAAGCACAGCTCTTAAATTCTCAGTTTAAGCCCCTGGTGTCTCAATGACAAGAGAAGCTTCAGAAGCAAGCCAGCTCACGCTCACACTTCCTGTATCTGGTTTATGGAGGTTTCTCCACTGCTCTGTCCTTTTATGTCAGTTGATAATATAAATGTAATTAATTGTGTAATGGGCATATATGATTACATGTTCATTGAATCATGTCGTGGCAATCTTCCTATCGACGCAAACACTGTGTAGGGGTTACAAGAATCGGAGTACTGCATTGTGATTCACACACTTGTTTACTGACACGGTTCTCTAGAACAGGAATTATAAAGGGATTTATGCATAAAAACCTTTACTATGAGTTAAAGCTGATTAAAGACTTTCTTTCATTCATCCAAGTTCACAAAAGTGGTAGTGGGTGGGAGAGGTGACCACGCCCACTTTGGGGAGGGGGGGGGTGTAAGTATAGACCACTTCATATTCGTATTGTCCGGGCTGCAGCGTACAATTTTTGTTGTCGCACATACAGTATTTGCTGTGATGACTTTTCTCTCAACCTCAAGTTAGTTAAGGTCACGCTCTGTAATGAATGGCAACACCTCCAATAAATCACCTCGCATCATTTACCTCACCTCACCTCACCTCATTCACACCAAACACACACACCTGCCACGCTGTTACCACAGCAGATATCCTGGAGGGAATGTTGTGCGTTATACCAAGTCACCTTGAGTAGATAATGACGTTCAACAAATATAAAGCAGAAACCTTTACTACTGGGCTGGCTGCTAAGTAGATGAACAGAAACCGATTGTATTCCGTAGCTTAATCTCGTAATCTGTTGTATATTCTCCTAATCACCTTGTGAGGCCTGGGACGATGATGAAATATAACATACGCAAGAAAACAAGAAAGCATGATGATGTAGGCATCCCACCTTGAGGTCTTTGGTTTGTCTGTCAACCAACATCTGCACATTGAGACTCTCTTCTTTTTGCGCGGCGCTGGCTATGACTTGCTGCTCTGCAGCGGACGTCATTTCTGCCCGCAGCTCCAGCAGAGCTTTACTGAGGGCCTGGGAAAACAGGGAACAAAGAGATACTGGCTATGATAAATATAATGGCGTCAGTGGAAACTGTTTTGCTTCAGCACTTGCGAAGCATAAATTTGATCATTAAAATTGTTAGGTACTTTTAATACCTCCACCGGGGAAGATATGTTTTCAGGATTATGCAAAAAAAATGCCAGACCAATTTCGCAGTGCTCGGTGAAAGGGTTTAACACGGGCCAAGGAAGAAGCCATTAATTTTGGGGGAAGATCCAACTGACAAGCGGAAAAAGTATTTTATTACACTGGCCTTGGCAGAGGTATGTGCTCTGAAGTGACCTGAAATTAAGCCTTAACCTAAAAGAAAAAAAGCATCGGAGGCAATAAAAGAACAACCTTGAGCTGCTTCTCCTTCTGGGTGAGCTGTGCTTTCAGACGCTCCACCAGGCTTTTCATGGTGTTGCTGGGGGAGCGAACGTTGGCCTCCTTCTGGGCTTCCAGCTCAGTTTGAAGGTAATTAATCTCCTTCTCCATCTGGGTCAAATGGCTCCTCTGATCCTCAGCCTCACTCGTCAGAGCTTTCACCTGGGCAGTGTGATACTCCTCCAGCCTGCACCAAATTCCCATCCCTCAGTCTGATTACTTACATCATGATTTTCTCAACATGTGTTTTAAGTCACAATTAATGTGCGGAAAAGTTTGCCTGCTCATTCTTACGACACTGTTGCTGTTTGGTGGCAGGAAAACTATTAATCAATATAAAAAGTGCATTTGATCTCTACAGAAATAAAAGATTTCAAAAGAAATTGCAGTGGGTTCATCCCACAAACTAAGACGGTTCAATGCTCCAGCTCAGCAGCTGATTCAGATAGAAACAGTGGATTATACTGAGTCTGCACCAGCAGCTGAGCGTGTTCTCAGGTTGGCCATCGACACATCCCATCTTTATTCATGTGATATCTCTGAAACACCTTAAGCGAATTACTTCAAATTTGGCTCAAATCATAGAAGCTGATGCAGAATTTGTAGTTGGTAAGGAAGTTTGTAGCCATGAACCAGGTTTTCTGTTGGGGCCAGACACGACAGATCATGTGTCACAGTCATGTTTTTAATCGAGTGACATTTTTCTGGTTGACGGGTCATGATGTGCGGCAACTTGTCTTGCGTGCAGAGACACTGTCAACAACACACAAGCCTGCAAGTGTGCTGAGGTAGAAAGGCAGGCAGGAAGTCTGATTGCTGACTGAACCATCGCCTGAAACTGTTGCTTTCTTTGTGGCCAATGAGCTCGGGGAGACGATCTGATGCTGCACCAAATCCGATACTATACCAGCACTTTATCCTTAATGCTCCAGTCAAGGAACTTCACACGTTCAGCTTTTAACGAGGGAGGTTATATAATATCGCATTGCGTATAAAAGAGTTGTTCAGTCTTTCCAAGGGACTAAACGGCCTGTGCCCCAATGTACTACTGAACTCTTGAAAGCCCTATAATCTGCTTTTGATTAACCCCTTAACATCAACTTTGTTCAATTAAGTGATTTTAAGGTTGTTAGAATCCCCTGCCTGACTGTCCGATCTTGTTGTTTACGACAGCTCGATCTATCAAACAGAGACAGTCTCTTGTCTTATAATCTGTCATAAACTGGCAAAATTCACCACGGTCAGGTTTTTCATCTGGCCAGTGTCTTTCAGCACGAGTTTGCACCGCTGACCAAATCTTCACAAAATGGACTGAGATTTCTCAGTTCAACTCAGTTCTGGCTCCCTCGATGGGGTGCTGACCTCCGGCTCAGACCCGAGAATATATTTGTGGTCAAAGGCCAATGTGACAGGCACGTGTCACAAAGGCCTTCAAATTAAAAGATTCTGATTCTACTTTAATCTTTGCAGGTGACCACTGGATCAAATTAGAGGAAATAAATAAAGGGACAATCACTTTGACATCTCATCAGCGTGTTTCTTAGCCTGTGTTTCGGCGACGGTCCTCTGTCTCTCCAGCTCAGCAGCAGTCAGCTTCAGCTTCTCTGTGATGGTGGAGAGCGAGACGTCCTGTTCAGCCACAGTCTGCTCCAACTCAGCCAGACGCTCCAGGTGCTTGGGTGTTGGTACACTGATACTGGGCTTCTTCATCAACTCCTGGACAAAGAAATGAGGGATTTCAAGTAACACTGGCTTGTGTCTGAGCTGTTTCCATTTCCAAACGTTCTGAGTTTTAACTATTCTGCAGTGCTACTAGTTTATCGCTCACATAAACTGTCTAAATCATACTTGGAAATAGAGATGTTTCCCCCCAGAAAAACTGTCCATGAGAAATGCTAGATATTCATTCATTCAAAGGAGAAATCTGATGTCGTAAATTTCCCCAATGTGTTCTGAGACTCAGCTCAGGAGCCAAAGCTTTTCCTGAAACCAAAACAATTTGTGGTGAGAGACATGGACACTTATCAGTACCATGGTTATCTGCTTGAAGTGGTCCAGGGACGTGTCAGTGTGAGAGTCCAACTTCTGATGCAATGTCCTCAGCTCCTCCTGGTGTCTCGTTATCATCTCCTCTTGATTCTAACACCAAGGAGGTTTAATTCAATGAAACCAAGAAAATATCTGAAAATGCTGAATTCTGGCTATTGTACACAAAAAAATATGTTACTTGTAGATTGGCTGTACCTGTCTGGCTTGAGTCAACTGGTTCTGGTATTTCTTGAGCACATCGTCCTTTTTGTCAAGTCGGCCTGTGAGGTCTTTGATGGTCTGATGAGCCAGCTTGAGGGCAGGCTGGCTGTCTGACTGGCTGTCTTCATGCTTTGCAATGTCAGCCAGCAGACGTTCTCTACTGGCAGCTGGGAGTCGAAGGCGCAGCTCATTGATCACTTTATCCCTGGACACAATGTTCTTTTCTGCCTTGCACAGGGCTGCTTCTTTCTCTTTTAATTTCTGCATATAGAGAGCCTGGTAAACAGCCTGGTAAACAGTTGACTTAAGACTTACATATTAGGATGGACCAAACACTATACCTCATCCAGACTTTTACAGGTGGCCTGAGTGTCCAAGATGGTGCGAACATGCTCTCTGATTTTGGTCAAAGCAAATTCTAACTGATGAGCAAGAGGTAGACTTGGGTCTGGGAGGGAGTCTGCACAGTCTTCAAACTGAAAACACCCCCCAGAAAAGTTACAGAACGTAGATTTTTATCCATAAAAGTGGCAGATATTTAATTTGAGACATTTCAAATGCTGTAATCTGAAAATGACCTTATTGGCGCTGCTCAGAACCTCATTCTGGTGCTTCTCGTAGTGGTCAAGCTGGCGCTCTAGCTCCACCTCTCGCTGATCCCAAGCAAGCTGATGCTCCTCCTGAATCTTGAAATGGCAAAGACAATGACAATTCAATGACAATTCAAATAGCAGTTCGAAGGAGGCTGAGTTTGGTGCTGCTACAGAAGTTGTTACTGAGCCTTTGCGTACGAGGTTGATGGGTGTTTGGACGCAGCAAAGAACAACTTGTATTGCTATGTTGTGAACATGTGAGGGAATCCAAGGATTTCTCTCACCGTATTTTGGAGGACAAGATCCTCTTCCAGCGATTGAATAGCTCGCTCCTGCTCCTGCACCAGGTTCTTCAGGTATTTTATCTCCTCCTTCTGGACCACCAGCTCCCTGCCTTTCCTTAGCTCTTTCAGGCGAGCTTCTTCCATTTTCTTGTGCCACTCGGTGACCTGATTGAAATCATGCAACTGTCAAGCTTTGTCTTACCTGAATATTTCTATATGGGGCAGGCATCAATCACATTTTACCCACAAACCTTCTGGGCACCTTTCACATCCTTCAGTGTTGAGACGAGCTCCTCCAGACCCCGAAGCCTCAGTTCCAGTTCCTCTGCTCTTCCCTCTGCCCTTCTTCTCTCCTCCTCTGCCTTCCTCTTCTCCATTTGCGCTTGTGCTCTGTTTTCCTGGAGGTTCAACATGGTCACAGAGAACTTTTCCTGCTGTTGTAACGGCAGCGCTCCAGCGAACTGCCTACGTAGTGACTGAATGGTCTGACGTAGGTGCTTGGATCGATTCCTGCCTTCCTGGCGCGCAAGAAACAGAGCATGTTCACTGGCATCTAGTCGCTGTTCAGTGCGTAGCTTGTAGGCCTCCAGCTGTTTAAGGTGAGAGATAGCAGCATCCATCTTCCCCAAAGCAGCCGACTCACTGAGCTGCAGAGCAACAATGTGCTGGTGGAGCTTTGCAATAAGGGCCTTCTCATCGGACTGCGACTGAGGAAATAGAGATTACAGCAATGTTGAAACAGTAACACCTGAGTTCTGGAACCAACTGCTGCACCATTAGGTTTGATTGTTAGTAAGATTACACGAACACGGAAAACAAAACCAATCTTCTTAGGATAAAACACTCATCAGAAATACCAGAAGACAGCACTGATTACCTGGTAGTCCAGGATTTGTCTCTTCAAAGCTTCTACTTCCTTATCTTTGGACTGCTGTCTGGCCTGAAGAGCAGACGCCTGCATCATGGCCACATCTGACACCTCTTGAAGCCTGTGCAGACAAAGAAGCACACATTGCATTCTCTCCTAATCACTTTTGTGCTGAAGACTATTCTAGAAACCCTTTGCCTTCACTTGGTAGTCACAGAAAGTACTGTATCCATGTAAATGGAATTAAATGTTAATAAAGTGGTTGGTAATAAAGATTTAAACATAAACAACTAATAAAATAGAGTATCCGCTTAGCTGTTGTTGTCATAGTAGTAGAACTGTGATCAACTGTGACCATCCATAAGATAAAACATCATCTCATAATACATGATTTTGTAAAATATGTTTACCTTGATACATTCCTGATAATATAGGATGGAACACAGAGGAAGCAGTGGTTAACTTTTGCACACTATCAAATTCTCCAGCTTCTCAAACTGTGACCAGGACAAACGTATTTTTTTACAACCACTTGACAGATTTCCTCTCGACTGCACTGAAATGACCTCAAAATCAACATTTTCGAAAACCATAACTGTGCATGCAATCTAATCTCTCATGATAAGTACTGGTGATAGCTGTTGGCTTGCACATTATCATACGTACTTAGAAACCTCGATGCGAAGCTCAGCCTCGGCCGCCTCCAACTCTGCGATCCTGGCTCGGTCTGCATCGCTCGCAGATTTGCTGACGCTCTCTGCCAACTCATCTCTCAGCTCCCGCTCAACCCTCTGGGCCTCTATATTCATCTTGGTCAGCTGAGGATAAACAGATGAAGCACTGCTTGATACGATTACATAAATAGCGACTTTGGGCCAAAATGGCCAAAACTAGAGAGAATGTGATGCAACAAGTGTGAAGTAGCTTTAAATTGTATTGTTGTTGTAGGGAGATGGGGAAATGAACTAAATCTTCCCATGTGGACTCTTTTTGAAAACTTAAAAGCAACTGTACAGTCAAATTTTTTTTCTACTTTAAGACTGTGTGTCTGCTAGGTCAACCAGAGGGCCCAGCATAAAATGTAAGTCTGTCACATAGATTCCTTGAGCAACAGCCCAAGACTCAAGAGTGTCTCATCAGAAATGTCAGCCTCTTACCTCTGCAAACTTGGACTCCAGTTCTACGTTGCGCTCTTCCACCTGCCTGAGGGAGTTCCTCATGTGCTCATACATTTTGTGGGCATGCTCAGCTCTCTGCCTCTCGTTCAGCTCCTTCATCTCCAGGGTGGTGATTCTTCTTGCAGCAGATACTTTCTCATTGTTGGCCAATGCCTTGTCTGCCTTTTCCAAGCTGCTTTCATTTCCTGAAATCAACATAACACACTTAAGTAAAAGAAGATGTTTTCAAGAACAGTCACACTAATTTGGATGTTCTCTCAGGATGTCTCTTAAATTTGCTTTGGTCATTTTAACCTCATGCTAGCTGTAAGCATGATATCCAGTGGATTCTGACCCCTAGTAGGAGTATTTAGTGGGTCGCTGTTTGGTTTTTCCTATATTCCCACACCATTCCACTGCTCTGCAGGGGGCCGGGGAGTGCCAAAAAAAATGCTGTAAGCAGCAGCAAAGCAGAAACAAAATAGCTAACTAAACAATACATAATACGAAATTTCTGTAGCAACAAAAGTAAAAAAACAAACACAGATGATGAATCTTTCTCTGACAGATTAAAGTCATTATTTAAAGAAGCTATAGCTTACCGGGCACATGTGTGTTCTCCCATGCTTGCTCTAAGGTGTACAGCTTCTCCTTGGTGATCTCCAGCTCTTTATTAATGGCAGAGATTTGACTTCGGAGAGACTCGTTCTCATTCTGCGTGATCAGGGTAAATGGTAATGATCAATCAATGGTAAACAAAATAAATCCAGTCATTTGTGCGTGTATATGAGCGATATACAGAAAATAACTGATTTGTCCCGATACCTCCAAATGTTCAAGATCAGTGGTTCTCTTTATGAGGCTGCTGTCCTTCTGCAGCAGGTCTCTGTACTTGACGGTCAGGTCTGTGTACTGTTTGTTAGCCCTCTCCAGGTCTGATGAGGGAACGCTATCATCCAAGGTCTTCTGCAGTGCTGCTATCTTATAAGCAGCCATTTCCTGAAAGCAGAACGTCAAAGTGTTCTTGCTTTTGGGTAAAATAGTGGTAAAACCTTTACCTGTCTTGATGCTGTTTGACGCTTGCAGTACTTGACTAAGTTGACTAAGATATTTGGACAGAAGTAACCAACTTACTCTGAACTCGAGCTTTGCTACTCTGGAGAACAGATAGAATTGGTTCCTAAATTGTTCATGCAAAGATTTGATGTCTACCTTGTATCTCTGCAGGTAGCCGATCCTTTGGGTGACAGCGGCCTGCATGCAGCTGCTCTCGTCCTTCAGCTTGTTGTTTTCCTTGCATAGGTGCTGTTCTTGCTCCGCCACGGTGGTGTAGCACCGTGTCAGCTTCTTCTCATTGACCTTCAAAACCGTCATCTTACGAAATGCTTCACTTAGCTGCCTCTTGATTTCCTCTGGGTCCTTTTGAAGGGTCTCCACCAATTCCTGAATGGTAAAATGGATAGGCGGTCAAATAAAAACGGATGGATCCTTCATAAAATGTTATCACTGAAAGGAGGATGAGCAAAGTGAAATGAACTATATGTATTAAAATCTTAAAACAGTAAAATTGTCACAAACAGCATGACAGATGTTTAGCAAGATTTTCACATCTATTTCCATATTGTAGCTTGTGCACATAAACGAGAGGCAGAACTGACTCACATTGAACTCTTGGATCTTCACAGCATCCAGCTCTTTCTGCTCCTCAAGTTTGTTCTTCATCTTTGTGAATGCTTCTTTCTCTTTCTGCCACTCTGCCTTTTCGCTATACAAAAGAAAAATGGGCTTCTTTTCAATCTCAATCTTCACACACATCAGTGCAAGTTGCCTGGCGTCACATAAGCCCCTGAGGGATGGGATTTGAGAGCCACTATAAAACTGCCTAATTCATCATAATCCTATACCTCTGCCCTTATCAATTCTTCTTACCACTGCTACAATGTTTCTCTGTCAGTCCCATGTTGCGAAACAGTGCCAAATCTGTGCTGCCATCACAAGAAGAGGAGAAGTGGTTCGACTGTTGTTACCACGAGCTCACAGGCTATGTTGTGTTGACTCTGAAATTCTGTATTCACATCTACTTTTCTGCACAGGAAAACTGATCAGGAAGCCCAACCGAAGTCCCCCGTTTTGATTTAATACTATTTGTACTGTTTACATCCGGTAAAATCTCACTGTAAAGCAGCAATCAGACGCTGATTCACTTCTTGACACATTGACAAAGGACCTCACTGCAGTGGGATAAGGCTGATGGTATCACACACATCCCTGGGACAAGTGGATAAAACAGTGTCTGGAGGCACAATTATGCGCATGGAGAGCTCAGCACACAGAGGTATGACAACCATGATGAGAGCGGGGTGATAACGAAGTGGGGAAAGAGAGTGTGATGACGGCTAGTCTTTTAACCTCCTGGTAGGTTGCTAGTATAAAAAGAAATTGCCTGCGTTTAGCCGGTGATGGCTCCTAATTTCCCACCCTGGCGTCCAGGTACTTTTAGGCTCACCCACCTCAGGTATTCTTCATAGAGGAGTCCCTGTTGGTGGGCTATAACAGCTAACTTGTCTTTGTATTCCTCCAGCGTTCCTGCTAGCTTCATGTTTGTGTTCTCCTTGTTTTTGAGGTCCTAATGAATACAAATATTTAACAGACATTTAGTTGATTTTAAGCTGTTTTCATCTGCTGCCATATATGGTTACACTGACCTGAAGCAGCCGCACAGCATACTCATTCAGGGAATTGATAACCTCGATGCTGCTGGGCCCCAGTCCCTCTGGGAGGGTCAAAGGTCGGAAGACAATGCCACAGCTTTCCAACTTCCTCAGATGCTGTAGTTCACCTTCCATATGGCTCACCTGGAGGGCAGAAATGAAGATAACCAGAAGCAGTAGTAGTGTCTGGCAGTCATAACTATTTGAATCTGATAAATTTATATAATCAATTATTTCTTTCAAATGGGACAGCGTAAATATGAGTCTATCCTCTAGCGTTGATTGAATAAAGTTTTTCTGTCTAACCAAATACAGGCAATTCAAGTGAAAATAATGTGGAATTCCTAACACTTCCCAGAAGCAAAAAAGGCCAAACAAGGGAATAAAAAAATGACAGAAATAAGCCTAAAAGTCACGACTGGTATAACAGAATAAAACTGATGAACTCTGATTATGACATTTGCCTGAAGCAAGAGCTTTTATATAAGACAAGGCTTTGGAGAGGCATTCAACAAATATTTTTCTGACTGGGTTACACGCTTTTTTTTTAACTCGATCACAGATGTTAAATATACCCAAAAGGAGCAAATGTTTTTTTCATCACACAACTTTGTTTACCTTTCCTCGAGTTATACAAGCAGGGAAAAAATACTAAAAGCAGAATAAAGTGAGTGGACAAAGACGTTCCTATTATTTTCTTGATACCATACTGAAAGAAGAACGCTTTCGATCTGATTGGCTGCTCTGTTTTGATCAGTTCTTGCTATTCAGACACTTCCTAAGTAGTTGCAGCTAAACTATCTCTTCACCTTCTAGATTTATGTGCCGACTATGTGTTACAAGCTTTCTGCCTACTGAATGAGGCACGCCTTTTCATTATTGTTATTATTGTTATTTTTGTTGTTATTAATAAACTTTACCTGTATGAGCACCTTTCATACAAATATTGCAGCACAAAGGGCATTACAACAAAGAGGAAAGAACATTAAAAAATGTAAAAAAAAAGAAAATATTGAGATGGAAAATAAAAACATTAAAAAGATAAGCAAGTTTCAAGTGTTCTTTTGAGAACATCCAGTGAGCTGGCTTCCCTGATGTCTAGCGGTACTGTATTTACAGTTTTGAGGCATGATTGACAAAAGCGGTGTTACTCCTCTTCTTCCTGCTGTTACTCGAAACCTCCATCAATCCAGCAGCAGTTGATTGCAGTGTTCTTGATTGCACATCCCTGCCTGAGGAGTCAGCAATGAATCCTGCTCCTGGCCCATTATGGGCTATGTTGGTGGGGTGAAAGAGAAAACGATCTATTCTAAATCTTACAGGAAGCCAGTGACCCTCTAACCCCTGTTGCCAAGTCATAGCTGATGGTCCGTTAAGTGGCGTGTGAGCTACCTTTTGATTGCACAAGAACCTTTTGGGTGGACGGGGGAGGGGCTACAGTAATAATTATAAGCACAATAATCATATACCTTTTCTTCAGTTTTAGCAAGTTGACTGATGCTGCTTGTCGCTTCCTCCCGAGCGGTTTTCAGTTCCTGCCTCAGCTCTTCATTTCTCCCAACCAGCTGATGGATTTGAGATTTGAGGTGTGACGTAGACTGCTCACTTGCGTTGGTGAAATCTGAAGCCTGTAATTTCAAATAGAGGAAGAGTTTAAATGTTGCACCCACAAATGCTGGGTGGTATTTCTGTAAATTAAAAAAAAAAAAGAAAGAAAAAAATTAATGTGTTTTATGCGGGGGACAACAGGCTGTGACACAGTTCTTCTCGAAGAAAACTAAAACAGCACGGCAAGGCAGCAACATGTTGGATAGAAACTGTGAGGATATAAGCTCATCCCGTTCCTCTCACCTACTGTCTGTGCTCACACTTGTCAAATTTCTGTATTTTATCAGGTGTAATCACAATAAAGCTGTTCTCAAGTAGACATTACTCCTTTTTTGTTGTAAGAAATCAGAACAAATAGTGTTACGAGATCTCAGTGGCTGCAGTGTAAGTGTTTGCTTGCCTCTCTGGAGTGCTGGTTCTCGCTGCCATGACAGAGTGAGACGCTTGGGGGGAAGCTATGAGAACTGTCTTCTGTGGACACTCACTAAAATCAAGTTGCTAAAGTTGGCAGCACCGCCACGGATGGACTTGCAGCTCTAACTTTACAGTGCTAGCCTTCTTCTTCAAGCGTCCTTAACTGAACTGTGCATCACTCTTGTGGTGAAATTCTGGTGTTCCCTGGACCAGTTTTAAAAATTCAACACAGTCGTATCCCTCCTGATCCAAGATCACTCAAAGACATGTTGGTCTGGGGTAACGTGGACTTGTGGCTCAGGGTAGTGTCACAACAATGCGCTCACACTGTACACTCACACCAAACAATCAAAAAGCAGTGCTGAAACATTACAGTGAACATGGGATGGACTCACATTAGCCAGCCTCTCCAGGCTGGGTACATCCAGGGCAGGGGTCTCTTCGTTAGCCCTCCAGGCTTGGAGGACATCTCTCAGTGCTGCTTCCAGATCTCCTTTCACCTTTGACAGCTCATCAACTGAGATAACACACAGGGGAAACCACATCAGTGCAGAGGCAGCCTTTGAGGGGCTTCACTCAATTGAAAATCCTTGAGTTTAACAAAATATGGAGGAATTCATAACCGGCATACGTCCATTTTAACTCAGGACAAGAAAGCATGGCGACACTTACATTTCAGCTGGAACTGAGTCTTGTGGAGTTCCATCTCTCTCTCCTTTTTGTTTAGCTCTTTTTCTAGGTATTCATTCTGCAAAATAAAATTTTAAATGATTTTATAATTTACCCGGTCAGCTTCATGCGCTGCATGTATTGCAATTAGTGACTTCAGCGACATCTCTTCAAAACTTGTATTTGTTAATGTTTAAAAAAGAAATTGTCGGTTTCAGAATTGAAAAAAATAAATGTGATTCTTGACAATCTTTCCTCCTGAGAGTACGAATTTCTGTTTGTTAGCTATGCAAATAACTGATTAAAAAAAAACAAACCTATATATTGATATATTCACCCCACCGGTGCTGGGTGGAATTGAAAATCCCTCTCCCATCATGCCCCCTCATGTACATCCCGTTAGATTTAAAGGTGATTGGCAGATCTCTTAATCATGTTTCACCCTCAATCTTTATTTTTCTGAAGATTTGAATCTTTACTGACTTCTCTTTTTCAGCTTTGCGTGGGCATCCTAGTGACGAGGCTTCTTTGAAAAGGACATTTTCAATCTAAAACAGACTTGGATATATTAAATGAACCAAACATGACCAAAATATATTCCTAAATATAAAAACTTGTGCTGTTTTGCTGCTTGACAGAACCCTGCTGTGCTGTTGACAGTTAAGGCAATCAGTACTGCTAATAATTTAAATCTTGAGCTTCATCGGCGAGGGAGTCCTTCTCATTGAAAATGACGCTAAGGTCATTTCTCAAGAGCTTACCTTCTTTCGGATATCCTCATCTGTGCAAGTGTTGCCTTGTGTAAGAGAGGGCTGAATGAGCCTGCTGGGCCTGCCATCATCCTCCAGCAACACTGACAGTGGGAGCCCTGAAAACACAGCTGATGGTTGAGTTAGACAGCACACTGTGTACATTAATGAACGTAAATACTCATGTGTGACACATTTGTTTTTGGGTTCTGTGTATCATCGAGAGTAAAAAGGGCACCACGCTGATAAGAAAGCTTATCAGGAGCACTGATAACCACGAGCAGCCTGGATCATCAGGGAAAACCCTAATTTCCCAAATGAAAACTGCTTTTTTGATTTTCGAATGATAAATGGGCTCCTTTTTATAAAGCGCCCCTCTACCTTAGCAGTTAGCACTTCACAATATCATCTCATTCTCCAAAGTACTTGTACACACACACACACAATGCTGGCGAGGGCTGCGACGCAAGGGGCCATCCTATTCATCACGACGAATGTCGGTTCAGTATCTTGCTCAGGGACACTTTGACACTGTCATCAGGGGACGTGAGGATCGAGCCACCGACCCTTCGGTTGCTACACTGCTACTCTACCAGCATGGATGCAATTGGTAGAAAAATAAAGCCCACGTTATGCTATGAACGAACCACACCACAGGCACATGACTCTGCCAGCACAACGAGCTTTGTCCTTCTTCTGTTTGCCATGTGTGAGGTATCATTCATACTATG
Organism: Aulostomus chinensis; assembly: GCF_037954235.1. NCBI lineage: Eukaryota > Metazoa > Chordata > Actinopteri > Syngnathiformes > Aulostomidae > Aulostomus > Aulostomus chinensis. The sequence goes on along the minus strand of NC_141326.1, from coordinate 28,237,874 downwards.
TCCACCAGGCAGAAGAAAACACCCTGCAGTAACCTTGATTTTATCTCATAAGGGGAAGCGTAGCAGAGGAATGTTAATACATCACTGATGTCATGACTCTTGACGAACCTCTCTCCTTCACGATGCATCTGATTTGCTTCTTTAGCTCCAGTCTTTCCTCTTCGAGGCGTTCGATCTAGGACGGGGTCAATCAAAGAGGTAAAAAGGAAGTTATAAAACGAAGCAGTTACAAAAGCGGTGCTTATTAAAAGCTTGGAAGATTGATTTACTTCTTTGGTGAGGACTTGATTTTCCGCTTTGTACTGGCGTTGTTTGAGATCTTTGGTTCGCTGGAACTCTGTCAGATCCACTTCCTGTTTTGGTTCCAAGCCTTTTGTATCATGAAAATGAACCAGATGTAAGTAAAATCATTACACTTCTTAAGGTGAGTCTAAATAGACTATTCAGTGATGGGAACAGTGCAGTTCTGAAATATCTGACCTAGTTTTCCCCTCAAGTCCTCGTTTTCATCCATGAGGTAATTTATCCTCATCTCAAGGTGATTGATCTCTTTGGTCATGGCCTCTGCATCACGATCTCTCGCCCTAATTTGATTTTTACACTCCTTGATCTCTCCTATGGCAGCATCCAGGCCATAAGTACCCTGTAATATAGAAAAAGAGTCCCAATGAACTCATCCATCAAAAAGCAAGTCGTGACCCACTTTCTTTATTTCCCTGTATTCAAAGTTGTACACTTTTTGGGGAAATCAGGATACAATTAGACATAGTTGAAGATAAGATTGGTCTTGTTGACCCAAAGGCATTTGATCTCACCATGGTCACACAGCAATTTCAATGTCTCTAGTGGACACAGGTCCTGATTCAGAGAAACGAAGATCTATTCATTGGATTTGCTTTAAAAAATCTCTCATGTAAGCTTAAAATCAACCACAAAGGGAGAGAGATAGTTTGGACTCACAGACTCATACTCTCTCATGCGGTTTGAAGCTTCAATGAGTTCTTTGTCTTTTTCCTCAGCATGAGCTTCTGCTATCTTTAACCCCTGTTCGGCTTCCGCTGCTCTGGTCTCTGCAGCTTCTAACTTGGACTTGAACTCCTCAATCTTTCTCTGCTGGGTGGCTGATGGCAGGCCTAGAGCAAGACAAAGAGACTTTTGACAGAACTTGGCTATGAACGCTAAACTGATTCGTTAAACCAAACTCTAAACATTAGATTCCCTCCCAGAACTCCCCCAAACAGTGAGAGAAGGGTATTGACTTGTCATCAGAACCGACTTTAGGTGTTCTGTTCAGAATCTTAACCAGGGATCAACTCACCTCTGTCTTTCTTTGTAGACATCTTTAGATCCTCGATGAGAAGGGTATGCTTCTCCATTTCCCCTGTGTACTGCTCCACCTGCTCACTCAGGATCTTGATTTGATTATCCCTCTCTTGAACGGCCTTTGGAGCATTCAGCAAAATTTGGAAATTATGACTGAATCTGAGCTCAGCAGTTTCATTATTGGGGAGATTTATGAAAAGACAACAAGCAGCAGATGATGATAGGAGGCACAGGACGGCGGTTAAGAGGAAAGAGACTTACAGCACATAGATCATATATGACCTGGCCCAAGGCAGCAATGGAAATGTGAGGAGGACAGGTTGATGAAACAAAGAATGAAGAGAGAAAGCAGAGACTAAGAAAAGAATGACAAGTGGATGTAAAAATAGATGCCGCCAATTCAGGACCCCCCACTAAATGCAAACACCTTGGTTGGTGTAGATTGTTCCATGTCTTAATTGAGTCCCTCCAGTGGATAAAAAAGTATGCAGCTTCTGTAGGGATTATAATTTTAATCCTTTAGGTCCTTATATCCTGCAATATCATCACATATTAAAACAAAAGCTCTCTACTGATGTCATGAATTTAGAGAACAGACCAAATTTTTGGAAAATGTTCTTGTTGTCCATCCTCCCAATAGCCAGACAAGATAAAAAATAGCCCTCTCTCCCCTGAGGGTAGAGTTGACAGCTGAGACTCCCGGAGACTTGTTGACTGCTAGTTAGCTTCGAGCATTCAGAGGTAGTCGGTTAGGTAAGGTTATCAAATACACCTTTCTCCAGAACAGTTTTTGCCTGCGTTTATAGCATTCTATATGAAAATAACAATAAAAAAATGACGAGATATTGTAATTTTACAATCAGCCCAAAAGCCAGAACAACTTTCCTGACAAAATTGCAGGATGCAGTGATTTTATGGAGCACCTAAAAAGCTCCATTGTAACTTCGGCCAACCAAAGAAAACACTTGTTGATGGCTGTGACTGCTGCTACTAATCATGGCTGACTTGGTAATGGGATGAAGATGATTACCTCTGGATGAACCAAGATGCTGAACCGTACCAAACAGATGTTTAATGAGGTATGCCAACACTTTCTATCCACTACCATTCACTGCACTTGGCTAGGTAGTGGTCAGCCAGTCTCAGCTTCACAATGTGTGCAAGCACAAAGGGGAGAAGGGTATCTTTTTTTCTTGTCTGACTCTGAGGAGGATGGCAAATAAATGGAAAAGTTGTTCCAGTCAGGAAACTCATTTTTATTGGCAATTTTGTGTACACTTCCTTGAAAACATCTTTCCCAATAAAACTGTTGGTGCAAAATGCCCCAAAAATGACCATCATCCACCTTACAGGACCGGTCACATAAATGTCACTGTCATATACAGCGCTTGTGATAATTTAGTGACCCACATTGATGTCAGCACGGTGGCGAAAGATGAGACATACAGTAGGTTTACAGTGCACAGAGGACGAGCTCCTCCCCAGCATTGGGACGGACCTGTTGCAGGGCGATAATGTTGCTTTTGTCCAAGTCCAAGTGGGCGGAGCGCAGCTTCTCCCTCAGGTCGCGGATCATCTGCTGGTACACCAAGATTTCATCCTCCTTCCCAGAGAGCACTCTCTACATGTGGTGAAATATCATGTCAGGATCACGTCAGCAGGATAACTGTTCACCATAGTATTTTGAACAAAACTGACTCGAGGAAAGAAGCAGCAACGTCTGTAAAAACTGCAAACTGACAGAATTTTGAGTCATAGAAACTACGGGGTTCCAGGAAATAAATCAAAGATGCAAGTCCCTTTTGTGAAATCCTCTTTGAATTTCTACTGCCTCTGAACTAAATCTCAAGTCCTTGTGTCTTCATTTGCAGCTTTCTTTGATACAATTGTTGGTAAACTGACGAGCTCTTTTGTGTCAGTGACATTAAATTGCAACCCCTCAATGTTGTACACTCATCAGAACAGGATTCTGTGTCTAATCAGCAAACTTGGGCCCCTTATTGAAGTTGCTGAAGATTTTCGATTCACACCAACCTTCCACTCTTCCACTTTATCATGTACTGCTGCCATGATTGTGTCGTCTTCTTCTGTCCTGTTATGGATCTTATCTGTTAACTCTCTGACCTGCAAATAAAAACAAACACACATACACAGAAACACTGTAAAGTAAAAAAATCGAGCAGGATAACTTCTTATCTGTGAAAACCAAGCAGTGAAAAGTCAGCCAAGAGTGAAAACATGGCCAAGGATTTCAGGAACTGAACACACTCCTGCATCAAAAAAGGTTCATTGAAGACAATCTTTACTTGCAACTTTGCATGATCCCTCTCTTTCTTGAGTTGGTCCATAATGGAGTCAGTCTGATGAATGACAATTTTCATCTTGTTATATTCATCGGTCATCTTCTCCATCTCCTTCACTGACTCCTCCAGACTTTTCTGCAGCTGTTCATTCTGTGTCTTCAGGTGCAAGTTTTCATCCTCCACTCGCTAGCAGACAAACACACGTGAGAAAAATGAGTACCACAAAACAAGACAGAGGAATAAAAGCTAGACGATCATTAGAATAAGCAAGGAAGGAAAACCAACACTGAAACTGCAAGATTCTTGATGCAAGGCTTTGATGGTCCCATAATTCTCACAGAGAAACGGCACTTTCAACACAACTGCCAAAGAACAGCAGCTGGTATTGTAGGCTAACAGATTTGCGAGTACCTGGAGGTCTTCCAAGCACTGGTAGAGCTGGCGGTTGGCCAGATTGAGCTTCCTCTGAGTCTCAGCGTTCTCCTCTCTGGATGGCGTTGGCTCCTTCTGGTCCAACTCACCGCGATAGAAGTCCACATCCTGCTGCAGCTGCTCATTCTGATGTGGTACAGGAAGCAAACAGGCTCAGAGGAGGTGCTGGATCCAACACCCTTTGATTCTACGCAAATCTAGAGACACTACACTTGAGGCAACTTTTTTGATAATATTGTAAAATATTTTTACTGTAATATATTTTAATAATATATCTGATAATATTTCACATCAAAACTTTTAGCAGAAGAATTCAACTCATCAAATTGTTCCTCAAAAAGATACCAAGGACCCTGACTCTGACTTCTGAAAAGTGAGGATTTGAGAGACTTTGTCTCATGATAATGGACTGTCACTGGCTTGTGAGCAGATAATTGAATAAAACCAGGCAATTTTTCAGAAGTCTTGAATTTGGGGAACTAAAAATGGTCATTTCCAAAATATTCTCACATGTAACAGACGACAGAAGTGCACAGCTGATCAAGAAAAAAATACTTTGAAAGCTGTTAGACCATCTCTCAGGTACCAATGGACTCAAATCTACACAGTCTCTACCCCTTACCTTCTTGTGAAGCTTTTTTATCTATGGCAATGGAATAGAAAGATGAAAAGAGATGATGAATTTAGAAAAGTGCACGACTCCAACAGAATTAGGGTACAGGGGTTTCATTAGCCGAGGATGAAGTGGTGAATGTAAAGTCTGCTTCAGGCAGCTTTATGATCTCTATGGAATACCAGCTACCACGTACCTGTCTTTTCAGCTTCTTGACCTCATCCTCAGCTTCCTCTGCTCGTCCCACCAACTGGGACAACACACGGCAGTGAGAATTAACCACATAACATGCACAGGAAAGCTTGGCTTTACTCAGTGTATACACTTGTCAAAAATCTCTACAAAAGGTTCACCCTTTTATCGGACATATCAGGACAATGGGGCTCATGCAAGAACAACCCATTCAAAAAGATGTGGTCTTACGTAGGACGGATGAATGAGTGTCACATGTTCAAAATGACAGTGGTGCAACTTACAAGTGCATGACACTTTGAAGGTGAGCACATTCACTTTGTGCCTCACGAATGCTACACACACTCTGCAACCTCTGTCGTTTTTGTTGGTAATTTGGGGGGAAACACTGAAATTGCAATTTTGTCAGGCACAGGCTCAAACCAGGTTTGTGAATAGATAGAGCACCTTCTCCCACCTCGTTTGAGCTTTCATGACCAGATGCGTCCGGGTCTATTCAAGTTGTTGTATGCCTGTAAAATCCCTTATATACTGTAACCCCTTGGCCACCTCTTATCTCAGTCTTGGACCACATCTTCAGTTCATTTACCCTCTATTTCTGACACAGTACAGCTCTTTCTATTTACATACGCTGCTGTTCACACTTTCAACCAATTCTTTTAAGCACTTTTTTTTTAAACATTTTTACAAAATGGGGACATCAGGGCACAATTTACTGCACTAACAGGAGTTTGAGAAATCTGCTTGGAACACTTGTACAAGGAGGTCAACATCGAATAAAAGTTTAGAGACATTTTCTTCATGAGGTTTAGTGTGGCCTAATTCATAAAGTAATATCTCTGGGTCACACTGAACAATACTCTGCCTAACATTGCAGTTATGGATAATGCGATCATACCTCCTCAATCGTTTTCTTTTCCTTTCCCATGTCTTTCCTTAAATGGGTCAACTCCTTCTCCCTCTGCTCCAACTGGGTCTCAAGCTGCCGAATCTCATCTCGCAGGAAGCGGTTGTCTGGCCCTGTGCCGGAGTGCTGAGCCGTATGGACCAAACGTAAAGAACACAAACACCCAAAACAGCAACCTCTTAATCTGTCTTCACTGAGATCTGTTTACAACATGCACATGCATACATTTGATCAACCAAGGGCTTAAAGAAAGATCACCTTTCTCTCTGCAAATCAAACTGTGTAAAAAAATACAAAAGTTTTAAAAAGAAACAATTCCAATCAAACGAAACAAGCAACAGCTATGAGCATGCAAGTAATAAGCTGTAATCCTCTTAAGTGATGTCTTTCAGTGGTCAGCACAACCAGTCACAACGCAGCCAGGGCTATGCTCTATATGATTGGCTGAAAGATGTAGCATTGTTGCTGGAAGTTGAACATATCAAAGTGGTCTTTCACACGGGAAATCCAGGATAAGAGTAGCCGAGGGAGTTAAATACTTGATGGAAGTATGCAGACACACACTAAATTGACAAATAAGAGGTTTTACCTTTGGCTCTTGTTCCAATTTGGACAACTTGGCAAGAAGTTCACTTTCTGCAATGCAGAGGTGATAATTAACAATGTAAATGGCTTATTAGAGAGAGGCCAAAGATATGAAACAACTTAGTCCATGCACCGACCCGTTTTGGCGTGCTTTACGCCAATCTCTTCAATGAAACTGTCAGCAATGCTAAGTTCCTGGTCCTTTATCTGACAGGGAGGAGAAAATAACAACATCGATACATGGAGAGGCCACTTAACCCTCAACATAGCAATGTCAACTGAGTGCAGTATAGGTAGCTTGTTGTCACAGAAAATAGACAACCTTCAGCAGGGCCTGACACACTTGGAGAAGGTGAATAATATTCTCTGGAGCTTTATCCTTCACCCCCCATTCTTCTGTCTGAAACACATGAAACAATATGACACATCCATGGTGAGCGTAAAATAATAAGTCACTGCCTGTCAAGATACGTCTGTATTGTCAGTGGAGTATTGACACTGATTGAAGTTCAGATGTAAACATGTACAGTTATCAGTTCAGGATTTACTGAAGAAAACGTGCAAGGTTAGGAGCTAGTGAAACAACAGCCTGCTGACAAGCAGACGAAGCCAGTCAGCAGGCATCTGTTCTCTGAACAATAATCTCAGATCAACAAGACAGTAATCTGCTTTGTGCAAGTAGTCACGACGGATATTAGCCAGCATCTGTATGTACATAACTTATCAAGACAACCAGAGTAACAGGTGTGATGACGTAGTGCAAGGACCATTACCAAAACCAGCATGTTGAAGAACTTGTCGATTTGGTTTTGATCACTTTCGTGTAGAGTCGCTGGGTCAACTCCCGTAACTTCATCCCAGGCAAGCGCTGCAGGCTTGTTGGCCATGGCGTTAGTTAATGTTTACCCCAACCGGGAATTGCAGACAGCGGAGTGATAGCTTATTAGCTACTGCAAGTATATCAGCTGCCTCATTTTAGTTTCAATTTTAGCTAAAAGGCGCAACGCATCCAAGAGCTACATGTGTCGGGATGCTTGCTATGCTCCATATGCGACTGCACCCGGCTTGTCCTCAGTAGTTAGCTCGCTAAATGATGTCATTCAAAACTTAACATCAACAAAATAGCTTTAAGCCTCATTCAAGTGCATATGTACAGGCTAGATATGAAATATAGGTCGCATATAAATTAAAATGACTGTAAATACACGTTCAAAGGTTTCCATGATGTGATTACTTGGCTGCTAGGTTACCGCTGACAACAACAGCGGTGATATGTCAGGTAGCTAATGTAGCTAAGCTAATGCTAGTCCACAAGATAGTAACATTAGAGAAACGCTAACAGTGGTAATTTGTCTGGTACTTTAACAAAAGATACAAACGCCGCGGACAATGCGCTATCACAAAGTCCACAATAATCGCATTTTAAAAGCGTGATACCAGCCAAATTCTGTGTGTAAATAAAAGGTAAACACATAACTTCGACGATAGCCACGCAAACATGCGCGGTCACCTCTGCACCGGAAGTAGTTTAGATGTGCTCAAGCTTGCTCTACAACTGGAATGCCTTTTACTGATTTGTGTTCTCCTGTAGTGTTAAACTGTTTAAGATTTTGATATCTCGTCTGTAATCACCGCCAGCTCTTTAGAGGACACGGTAGGTTGAAAACTTGTGAAAGACGCGAAAACCCATCGGCGTTCACCTCAATTAGCATAAAATATAGTATCGAGCTAACTAGCATTAGCTGCAAAATGAACTAACGCTGTATCTGCAGCTAACGCTTTGGTGCAACAGACATTTTTAAAATGGCATTCTATTTTGTGTGACGCTTTTTTTTTTTGCACTTTTATATTGCCGTGGTCAAGAGGCGTTAATGACGTCCCGTCTGTCCATTAATTCAACCAATTCTTGTCATTACTCAGGCATTTACAGCCTGCTATTTTAGGTTGCTGCCAAGATCCACCCTCCTTGAATGCTTGTGCGTTTTGCAGTCAGCTGGCTGAGTAACTGTTGCAGGACCATTGCAAAAAAAACCTCATGTCTAGCTTTACACATTGGGTGCCTGCTTTTCAAGATATGTTTATATTTTCATATGTGCTACACAAGTTCTATCAACAGGACTCACTAATTATTGTCATATGATGATTGTAGGATCATATTAGTGATTCAAGGCTATTTCAAATTTCAAGAACAGAACATGACGAAAATATCGTGGCTCTACACCTGGCCGGCTGGGCTGAAAGTCAGCATGGCCAGGAAATCCCTCCACAGTGATTTACCCTCCTAAGTTTGAATCATCTGGGTGTCAGCTAACCTCAGTCCTCTTGTTCTCCTGCACAGTGATAGATGACGGCTTTGGTCAACCATGGCTGTCGTGTCATGGAAGGAGATTGCACTTTTGATTGGAATGGTGGTGGGGTGCTACTGGAACAGCCTTTCATGTGGCTTTGTGTTTGACGACGTCTCAGCAATCCTCGACAACAAGGACCTAAGACCTTCAACCCCTCTCTGCAACCTGTTCCTTAATGATTTCTGGGGAACACCCATGGCAGAGGTAGTAGATGGTCCATGGCACACAGCTTACATTTAGCGTACATTTAAAAAAACAACAACAACAGATTAAAGCAGAAATTTCATTTGTGAACTCTGTGTTTTTAGTTTCAAGGATGACAGGTCAACTGTTGAAAACTTTCAAAACTAAAACAGAACATTTTTAACATACATCAATTTCTTTGGGATAGTGTCATATGATTTCTTCCATCTTATGATGGTAAATCTCTCTGAGTTTTGAAGACAAAACATATTCCAGAATGGACATTTCCCTCAATTCGTGACGAATCAAGAAATGTCATTTATTCAATGATTTCAATAATTGTTCGTTTCCCCTGTACTTGTAACCCTACTGAATTACTCTGCATCAATAATCACTTTGCAGTAATTATGAAGAATTACACAAACCCTTTGACAAGTGATGTGTGTCTTTCAACCCTAACCTGCATCTGATGGCATGAATGTGTATCCCATTATAGGAGCGGAGCCATAAATCGTACCGACCCTTAACCGTGCTCACTTTCCGACTGAACTACCTCTTCAGTGAGCTGAGTGCTGCATCCTACCATCTGCTCAATGTCATTTTACATGCTGTGGTGTGTGTTCTTTTCCTGCGAGTGTGCCGTTTGTTCCTGGACAAGACTTCCAGCTTGGTGGCAGCATTGTTGTTTGCAGTGCACCCCATCCACACTGAAGCTGTAAGTGCACATTTACTGTTCTATGACAAAATGACATCCACTTCCAGCCCTGTGGTCTTTTTGTGAGACTCCGCTAGAATGTCTTTGCAGCAATGTTCTCATGTTCTGAGTTTATCCTTTGTCTGAAGTTTAGTTTCTGTCTCTCCTGACCTTAAAGCCCCTTTTCATCAGACTGCCTGACTTCCTGTCCAGACTTCTATAAAGGCAGGGCAGTGGCACAGGTCATTTGAGACAAATACAGAAAATGGCTTGTGTGCACCATGTAGGCCTGGCACCATCCCTGCCTGTGATACGGCTGGAGCCCATGACCCTGTAAAGATGATGATCTGATGACATGAAAGAAGAGAAACCGTTGTAAAAATAATATTCAGAGCTGTTGAAAACCTGAGCTGGTGTTCACGTGGATGACTTTTACACACTTACCTCTTTATTTGACACGTAGGCCATGTAAAATACTCTGAATTCAAATGGAAATGGCTGATGTCAAGTGCATGTGTCTGTGGTCATTTTCGAGGTACACCAAAATGTTCACAGGACTTCTTCGAATTGACGAGCGTCTTCCTGAAACGACTCAGGAAGGAATCTGTGTTCAACTGAAGGCCTTTTTGTTATAGAGGAAAGGAAATGTAATCCAATAGAATGGACAGAAAGGTGCATTGTTAAAACATTAGTCATAGCTTTTGCAGCACGAGGTCTCTCAAAGAGATACTGTTGAAAGATATAGCTTTTTTTTTTTTTTTTTTTTTTTTTTTTTACATCAAGCGTCCATGCAATATCCAAATTAGGGCTGCTGATTTATGGCAAAACCATGTCGTCGTCGTGATAGTCACTCGTGAGATAAATAGTTCGGTGAAAATTCTCAGTCATCCAGGTCATGATATCTCTTTAGTGCTGTCGTCATCAGGCTTTTCCTTCATTTTAAGCAGCATGGATGGAGTCTTCACCTTTCCCGCGTGTGCAGGTTGGTTGTTTCAGGTACAGGATCATGGATACTCGTGGATTCAGCTGTAATCATTTGTGATAGAGAGCACAAACTGTAACTTTGCCCTGCTGCCTCAAGTTTCCTGGGATAAATATGGAAATTATTTTGAGTGATTCCAATTGTGTGTAGTTATGCCATTTTATGTGCTTGGAGGAACCTTTTTAGTCACGTGTAGAGGTTAAAAAATGCAAAAGTAGATGTGTTGCAGGTCCACAGGACTCCGGTTGTTGCGATCTGCTACGACAGTCGTCTCACGCTGCGGATTGTGTGTGTGTGTGTGTGTGTGTGTGTGTGTGTGTGTGTGTGTGTGTGTGTGTGTGTGTGTGTGTGTGTGTGTGTGTGTGTGTGTGTGTGTGTGTGTGTGTGTTCCGCAAAGTTTGACATGCCCGACAAATGCCAGTTGATTTAAAACGGCTTTGATAAGCAACATACAAGTGGTGTTCCAGTGGCATCATCAGACAAACGCTAATCGGCGCCGTGTTAGTTTCACCATCCATGTGAGCAAACTTGACCAAAAAAAAGCTGATACTTTATTCTTAGTTCCCCATCTAGGATTGCATGATATTGGAGAGTAAATGCTCTTGAACTAACAAACCAGCGGTGCGCTTATTTACAACAAAAGTAAAGTTATATTTTGGAGCAAAAATCAAACAAAGCCTAAAAGTGGTGGAGTGCTAAACGCACATTGCCCAAGGTAATGGGGATAAATGGGGATTAGGATATCACTTGTGTGGGGTTTTTTTAGAACCCTGTTGTAACATCGCTGCCTCACACCAACATGCATGGTCCTGTTCCTGGGGTGGGGCATCAGTCAGATGGTGCCTCCGAGGAGGCTACGTGTACGGTTGCTTCACAGGGTCGATGCCTAGGTGAGGCAAGTTTATTTGTGTTCTACCTTTGGACTGCAAGGCTACTCAGAATGTCAAGGACGGCCTTGAGAATAGACGCTAGGAGAAACTGAATGTCATAGAAATGCAGATGCAGTCATTGAAAATGCATACATTGTAAAAGTGGGTGGCAAATACAAATATTTAAAGGCTTGATGCGGAACAACAGAGTTCCTGGGAGCTGTTCCAGATATGTGGGGCATAAAAACTCAATGCTCCTCCTTCATGTTTTAGTTTTGAAGATAAGATAGAGAACAAAACCGTTCCAAATGATCTGAGAGGTCTGAATGGCTCATAAATAAATAACATATCAGCAAATCAGGTCTGTCTTTTGGAATAAACCATTTGTACAGATCAACAATTTTGATAAGCCATCGGGAGGACTTGAGTGCTGGAGACTGATATGATCCATTTTCTTGGTCTAAGTGAGGAGGACATGCGCAGCAATGACCTCAATCAGCTGCAGTTGTCCGGGTGACCCTCCAGAGAGCTCTGAAGACCCTTTTACAGTAGCCGGGCCTTCTTAAGACAAATCCTGCTGACACGTTAGCCACTGTTTTTGGGGACGTGACATTTAACGTCCATGATGATCTCTCTAGTCTCTTTCTGACTTGTTTGCTGCCACAGTGTCATTGCGAAAGGCGGAGCACATCAAATTTCACGAGTGATATTAACCTATTTTCTTGAAGCTCATGTTAATCACAGACCTTAATTGAGGCATTGAATGGAAAACACACTAAAATATTCCATAGACTTTGAAATGAGGGAACTGGACATTTAACGACACTTCCAGGTTGTCGGAAGTTGCAGCTGCTTGTTTTGTGACTCCTCCATAAGAGGCTTGGTCACCTTATAAAGTGAGCCAGTGAACTGATGAAAGGAGGACAAGCATTGTAACGGTTTTCTTTCTGGGAAGTTGCAGCCCTCCTGTACTTCTCCTGGGGCTCTGAAGGGACACACATGAAGGGAATAGATGTTTGTACCGGCAACGCGTACTGTGGTGGTGTTTGTGGAGCCTTTAGTGTATTTTTGAGGTGTAATTCTAAGAACTAAGCGAGACTGTTGTTTCTTCCACACGAGGGCAGACATCATTTACTCAAATGACAGATGCTGCCGTCAGACACGCTGCCTCAACGAGATCTATGCTTATCTGCTTGCCATCCGCAGAGATGATTTAACTGAACAGACCTGTTTTCACAGCTGGGTTCAAGAACTTGAACATGTGAGCTTACTGTCAACTGTTGACACGTGTGCAATGTTCTCAGAGACCATTTCTGTTTCTAGATTCCCCTAAAGAGAATTGTGGAATCTGTTCTGAATTTTGCTTTGGATTTGACTTGAAACATAAGGGAGTCAAAATATATAATCAACCTAGCAACAAAGAAAACAAATGTTTCCTGCCTAAATGACTAAACTTGCAGTATTGTTACAGTTTGAAGTTGTGCGTGTGGGTTCGTATCAGGACCCTCTGTCTTCATGCGATCCAAAGACGTCCTACTTTCTGAGGTGTTGGTGTTGAGTTTAGGTTTAGATTAGGGCTCAGGTTAGGCTGGAAGTCAAGGCATTGTCCTAACGTACGTGTGTGTGTGTGTGTATCAATTCTCACCCTACCAGATGAAAAAAAAATGGTGCTTTAGCTTTTACTCATCCTCATTTTCCTTCAGCCTGTTTCAGGAAATTGATTTACATTTGGAGCAGCAGCAGCCGTATCAACCAGTAGTCACTCAGTCAGGCAACTGGTCGCATTTGTCCCTGCAATGACTGAGGTGGGACAAAAAACAAAACAAAAAAACAAGGTCAAGGGGAGAAATGCAATCTAGAAACAGATTTCAGAGTGGATGTCTAAGACTTTTGAGCCGAGGTTGAAAAATATGTTAAAGCACCTGAGCCCAGAGGGGGAAAAAGCAGCAGACTGGGTGAGATGAATGACTCTACATTCAAGCTGGAGAATCAGAGTAAAAGAACATGTGAACTTTTTTGGAAATACGATCGCTACATCCAATCTCTGTGGCCAGCCATGAGAGAAGTTCCAGCCATGTATCTGACTCTAAAATCAAGGGTTCTTCCGATTTTAAACTGTTATTTCATAGTGGATGTTATGCACAAGCCTAGTCCTATCAATGCAGGCAAAGACTGCTTTGGAGAGAAGTGAATGTGATGACATTTGTAGTCCATCCACTATTGCTCACTGTGCTAAGCTGCCCGGTAGTCAGCCAGTCTGTGTGGCTCCCTGCCCCCTGATGCAGCACAGAGGAGAGAGGAGTCTCTATCTTGCCCTCTGACTCTGAGGAGGATGGGTGATAAGTGTCGATGTGCATGTTCCTTCACACAAGGTGCTAAAAAGCCACAGTCTGTATTACTGCCGTGTGATGCTCAGTGCTCTTTGCAGTTTTTGTTGGGAGTACAAAGCTGTACTGTTAAAGACTTTCTAAATGGGAGCAGAAGACTGAGCGCTGTCTTCTTTTCTCATCAGGTCACAGGTGTGGTCGGCAGAGCTGAGCTCCTCTCCTCAATCTTCCTCCTGGCTGCTTTCCTTGCCTACACCAAATCAACAGGTGCAGACCACTCCATCGGTGAGTGGGATGGTCCTCACCAGTCTGGGAAACCTACTGGGCTCATGCCCCATCTCCTGTTGCTTTTTTGTAATCTCAATGTTGCCACGTGTGCTGAAAGTAACAAGCGATTCAGACCTTGAAGGTCTTTCACAATGTCCTCATTCATGAGTAACTGTCTTCCTTGGAGGCTTGTTGGGGATGTACGTGACAGCAAGAGAATTTGGAATAGGGTCAAAATGTTTTTAAAGGATTCCTTTCAATGCCGTGTCAATCTGTACAATTTCTAAGGTTTTTTTTCAGTGATAGGCTCATTAGCTGTCTGGAAGTTTCTCCGTTGTAATTTAACTGTCACTTCCAGTTCATAGCTTGAAGACATTTAAAATACTGTCTTATGTAAATCAAATTCTTTATGCCGTTCTAAATCAGTGAATACGCACAGATTTGTGTTCAGTTCAAGCATTAACATCTGGATACATTGTATGAGTCACAAGTGTTTTGGATTTTATTGATACAGTATTTGCCAGTATCATGAAGTCGGCAATGATGATGTTAGATGTGATCCAAACCAAGGGCCCATTAACCCAAACATTTACATTGATACTTTTTTTTTTTTTTTTTAACAAAGTCAGAAAAAGGAAGAAAAAAGTTTCCTATTACATTCATGAACTCTGAAAAACAAGACAAAGAAATCATGAAGAGAAAGTGAACGACAATCTTTTTTTTTAAGTTAATTTTTTAAATCCGACTTCAGGTTTGCAGAAAAAGTGAGACATGAGAAGGGAAATTAAAAATAAAGACACACCTAAGATGGAGGATGACAACAAATATGGATTTTTCAGACGTTGCAGTGATTAGGTTGTACCATTGGTCACTGTATTGATATATTGATTGATACAGATTGATGTATTGTTAATGCGCATCACCGCTGACGTTTTCGGGGTGTGTGCGCTGGAGACGTTCCTCTCCTACATCCCTTTAGCTGCACACTGAAGGATCGTTGCCTTCTCGGTTGTTCCTGAGAACAGAGAGCAGGTTCCGGTGCACACCCTCACCTCAGATTGAAGGTGAACACGGAGAATTTCCTTCTGCAAAGGTTTTGGTTTTGAAAGCAGCCATCGGGTGTCAGATTGCATGAAAATCATTTTGCACCGTGAAATAATTGACCTGTTTGAAAGTCAGCCTCCATGAATGCAGATGCTTCAGGATGTGTTGGGGTTCTACATGTACCTGCACCTTTGCAACGACTCAGGCTCTGGTTTCAACTTGTTAACTTCTTGACTTGTATTTATGTAGGATGTTCTTTTGGAAGGTCCTGTCAGATGTCTGTTACACCTGAGGCTGTTGGCAGCTCTTGCCAACAATGTTTCAATTCAGTTTGAATCTTCAAAAAATCAGAGGCCGCTGTTCCTTCCTTCCTTCTGGAGAGATGCTTGGTTTAGACCAAAAATGGGTTCTCAGAAGTCACAAAATAAAGTGTTCTTTATATGATTATGGCTTTTCCAGGAAATGGCCAATAAATAATATTCCGGCGCTTGATCCAGCCTGACTCATATCATGCCATCTGCCACCAGACCAACCAGCAGCTAAATTCACTTGTCCTTGTCAAATTGAGGGCAGTCACCCTGCACATTTCTAACACAACAGTCGAACTCAAAGGCTTTGCAATCGAATGTCAAGATTTGGACCTCAGTCAACCTACAGCACAATTACGGGCACGTATGTAAATGTGTTTTCAGCTTTAAAAGGGCTTCATTTGTTCAAGGCAAAATCAAGTTGAACTGTAAGAAACCTGATGAAACTCCTGTGTTGATGTTTACAAGACGAGATTGATGGACGACTGGAAGGTTGATTGTTGACTTTCTGAATGCTACATCGATCAGTGCTGACAGTGATGTACCTGCAGGGCCCAGAGAGGTGTCAGTGCTTGACAAAGAAATGGTCATCTGTTGACTGACTGGTAAAATTTGAATATTCACCAGGCAGCTGGCTGTTTCTTTACCAGTGACTAATGACTAACGAATGCAAACAGCAGCATGCAAAGGCAAAATGAGTGTCAAAATACGTTCATGCCAAAGAAAACATCTTTCTTTGTTCCGCATCCTTGCAAAGTTCTCACTGTCATCATTTCAGTGCCTTTCCAATGAGAACTGGAATATTGCCATAAGAGTGGTAACTGCATCTAGCATTATGAATTACAGGTATATCAAAATTCTAATAGTGGTCAAAATAATTGTAATTACACATTTTTTTCCAAATTAATTATCACAACCCATTTCACAGCCTTCGGGTTGATTAGCTGATCACTCCAGCCAACAAGTTCCAGACTTGATTCTTGTGGTATCTGAACAAATCCTCCAGCCGCATTAAAGAAAAGCCAGTACTTCCGGTGTGGCTATGGGGCGGTTATATCGTCTCCAAAAGAATAATTCACCCAGTTTAAATCGAATAATGGAGAAGCGTCAAAGACCACGCAGAGATTTTTATTAATATTTTTCTCCCTCTTTCCCAGTTTGGGCTCCTATTGCACTGACAGTGGTTCTGGTTGCTGCAGCAACACTATGTAAAGAGCAGGGAATCACTGTCGTCGGCATCTGCTGCGTCCATGAGGTTTTTGTTGCACAAGGGGTAAGGCTCCGAATCCAGTCCTTCATTATTCCCACAGTGCTGTTTGTTAACATAAAGCAGTGTTAACCACGTGGATTCTTGACAAGTTTGGTAACAACTCAAAACATAGTAAAATAACCACCATTAAATGAGTGAGAGCTTTGAATCCGTACGTTCTGTGTCTCGTAGTTCACCTTACCCATGCTGCTGGACACACTGCGCCAAGTCGTGCAGGGGAAAGACGGCTTCCCCTACGCCGTCCTACAAATGCTGTTGAAGCTCATCGTCCTCGTCATCAGCACGCTGCTGCTCGTCATCATCAGGGTCCAAGTCATCCAGTCCCAGCTTCCCGTCTTCACCAGGTAGGCAGCGTCAGTCACAGAGTACTTTAGATTCATTCAGGCTCAGAACGGTGTGGTGTGAGATGTCTTCTTGTTGTCATTGGAACTGAGAGAGACTTGGCTTGACACAACAGTTTTTAGAAAGTGGCAGATCTGTGTCTGCTGCAAAAGAGGGCTTATGTAAACACATCACCCTGCTGTGGTTCTCGATTCTTTTTCAAATGATGTCATGGTTTACATAAGGCCTTATATATTAATCATTTTATAAGAGAAGAAAATCTTCCTATGGCTTCCTCCTCCTCCCTCAAACTGATTTTGTTGCCAAGAGGGATACATTCTTTACAGAAAAGTGCTCTGCGTGGTAATTAATTCTACACATACACAATGAGATCAAAGCTTAATGCCAAGTTGATAAAAAGTATACAAAAAGGCGAATGTTTCAGTATTTACATTTATAAACACTACCAGGGCTACTACTGCTACTTATACTACAGCTACTATTTTGACAAGTAAAGTATTTATTCAGTCTAAACATAGTTTTCTAGAATTCCCTGTATGCAATTCCACTATCAACTTTTTGATCCCAGATAAAATTCCAGGTAGTTAATGTTAATTTGTTTGCCTGGAGCTGTAATCCTAAAGCTGTCTCCAGATTGTCTGAGGGAACTTGTGTGACCCGAGGGGAAGCCATAACAAAACAGTCGTGATGGAAAGATCATGTGTGAAGGAATGCGGGGATACGAGTCGTAGCTGTAGAGCCAAGACATGGACTATCTTTATTCACATTTTATTTTTTTCCTCCGCCATCAAAGTACAGTAGAAACACTCGACAGGGGTGGACATATACAGACTGTACAGGAAGCCCGTCCGTATGAATTGGCTCTACACCACAGTATGGTGTACTGCATGGTGACTCCACCATGCCAAGTCGTGACCATCAGTTACTTGACAGCTTGCGGTTCGCTCCCCTGCAGACTGTGTCCAAGTGTCTTCCGCTAAGACATGAGTGAATGAGTCGATGCGGTAGAGTGCTTTGAGGGCTTTACAGGTGGAGTGGCAAACTGAGTCCATTTGATAAGGCGTCCTTCCTGCTTAAGATCCAGCAGCTGCAAAAAATCTTCCTTGCTGTGAGTAGATGGGGGATGCTGACTGATGTATATCTACGTGTGAGAGAGCAGCAGTGTAGCTCAGGATGAACAGTGATGGAAAAGGCGAGTTCGTTTAACTCGGTATGATACAAATTAGAGGCCATGCTGCTCGCTGCTGACCCATGACCCGTATATCTCATGATCAAGTGGGAAGGTTACCCTGACATACTTGTAGTTCGGCTCTGTTTACATGACATGGGGTTATCTGAGGTCAAATACATCAGACCCACATGTTTCCCTGTAGGTGTTTTCACGTCTCCTGTATTGTTAGTGAGCTGCAAAGAAGCAGTGGAATCATTGTTTCTTCCTAAATCCCAAATCAAAATAAAGTGTTCTTATTTCGTTTGAACATGGCTGCCAACTGTTGCTAATCTACTATGAAGCAGTTGATTTTAGCACCTAACCACATGTCTGCATCCCGTTCTCTTGAACCTGATACCTGCCTGCACTAAAGGTTGACCCGAAAACATTCAGGGGTCATAGGTCACTGTGACAACCACGCATCATGGAGGCTCATAGCCACAGTCCGGTTTTAGGTTAATCATAAATTTAATGGCATTGCAATGTGTTAAAGAATACGATATGACGTTCATCCTGTCCTCTCTTCTAGATTTGACAACCCAGCAGCAGTCAGCCCAACTCCCACTCGACAGCTGACCTTCAACTATCTACTTCCTGTGAATGCTTGGCTCCTGCTGAATCCCTCGGAGCTCTGCTGTGACTGGACCATGGGCACCATCCCTCTAGTGGAATCGCCTCTTGACCGCCGCAATCTGGCAACCCTGGTGTTCTACACGTTCCTGGGCCTGCTAGCTTACCACAGCCTGCAGCACAGACACAGCTCTGCCAAGACAGTCATCATGGTGAGACACGGCTCCAGTTATCCCAGTTTTGATTTGATATATTTCCTGGGACTGGTTTGCAGGTCAGTATGATCTGCTAAGCTCAGAAATTCAAGCTTTGGCTTGTGAATGTAACTGTGTTTCTTAGTGAGTTATAATTGACACAAGATAGAGAATACGTGGAAACTGGCAAGTGTTGTACTGTACGCTAGATGCTTGGAAGGACACATCAAGGTTCCTGAACAAATTGTTCCGTTAAACAAGAGCATACCATCTTCACACCAAGCTCAAGGTGCTCAAAATATTGTATATTTGCTTTCGTAGGCCCTGTAAATGAAACAACAAAATATCAGCCAGCACAGCAAATGAGAGATGAAACCTAAGTTCTTGCCTGAGCTTTACAGGAAAGACTGTGTGGTGGTTGTTGATTGTGGCACAGAAATAAATTAGCATGTGTTGCGCAACAGGATCGTGGCTCTCCTACTTAAGGGTCAGTAAACTTCATCACAACATCACTCTTAGCTTCAGTGTTAGAAAATGTGACCATAAATCAACATGGAACAAACCTAATGGTGTTTACTCAGGACTTCCAAGGTTATTTTTGGGATAGATTACATAACATGCAGTGTCACATCAACTGAATTAGCATTGTTGCAAAGTTGCCAGTTGTCTCACATGGAGAATTTATATCAAATAGCAATTGTGCACTTATTAGTTAAGGTCAAACTATTTAAAGTTTTGGTGGTTCTTTACCACAGTCTAAAAAAACTCTGAAGGCGTAGTAATCGTCTAAAAAAGTATTACCAATTTTTTTTAAATTCAGTAATCCATTTGCTGACCATTTATCTCAACAATGGGTATGCATATTATACATCAGTACACTACATGTGTTTATATTGAAAAGATTGTATACATCTATTAATCCCTTCACGTATTTTAAAAACCGCAGCTTGAATGATGCTGGAATTTAGGGGCTGATGCTGGTACCAACATGAGGGAGTAAAAAAATGCTGAAGCCAGTAGATTTGACAGTATTGTTTTTCTTTGTTTTTTGTTTTTTTTTTTCAAATGTAGATATTTAATGGAGGCCAGATATTTTTGTTATCTTCAAAATAAACTTGTCCACAATTTCATCAGTGCACTTTCACGATGTATTTCACTGGAATCCTAAATTACCCCAAGTGTCTTTCTCTGAATTATTTCCTCAATGTTCATTTTGGTACATTTGGACAATGTAGACGCGCACCCCTACCTGAAAGGAGGCACTTAACCACGGTTAAACGTTCTCCAGATGCTGAATCGTTTCTTTGAGATCTCTTAACTAAACAAATTAGTGCGCTCGGCGATAATGTCTCCTCATGTCTGATTCCTTCCGTCTGCTTCAGGCTCTGTCATTGATCGTCCTGCCTTTTATTCCTGCGTCCAACCTCTTCTTCCCGGTGGGTTTCGTTGTGGCGGAGAGGGTGCTGTACGTGCCCAGTATGGGCTTCTGTGTTCTGGTTGCTCATGGCTTAAGGGTCGTGTCACATAAAGGGTGAGTGCTCCTTCAGAATGTCGCTGCCGCCTCGTCATGAACTATAATCATCATCAACAAGTCACTCACTCACCCAGGTCCACGTGAGCGGAGCACGTCACTTCTACCGTCAACAGTTTTTCACTAGAGGAAATTACTACTCAATATTTGTTGGTATACATTACATTACATACAGGACAGTGCACATCCCTTGCATGTTCGAAATGTATCCTGTGAAAAACGTGTGAGGGAACCTCAGATGTGTTCCTCCTATTAACATATTTTCCACATGAGGCAGTTGTTATGAGAGAAATTACTGCTTGAGCGCTTAGAAATAAGTTGAGATAAGGAACTCGATGCAACCTTTCACAGCTCGTTGCACCTGTAGCAAGTAGTGACAAGTTTGCTTTTGAGCAAGTTTATGTTCACAGCATGAAATTGAAAAGTCTTTTCCTCTTGCAGACACATGAAGAAGATTTCCTGGCTGATGATCGGGGTGCTGCTAACTACACACGCAGTGAAAACCTGCAACAGGAACTGGGACTGGGAGTCCGAATATACTTTGTTCACCTCTGCGCTCAAGGTGAGCAGGAAAGACTAATAAAGGAGCTTGCCAGACTGTCTTGTCAGTCAAAACAAACCTCAGTTCACCTTGTGGTTAAAAAGTTGGAAAATGATAAAGGCTCAGGCCTTTCACTTATCACCTACCTATAAACTAAATAAGCTCATTGTCAAGTTTCGTAAATTGTCTGCCACTTCAGGTCAACAGAAACAACGCCAAGTTGTGGAATAATGTCGGCCATGCCCTTGAGAACCAAAACAATTACGCAACAGCCCTGCGGTATTTTCTCCAGGCCACATTTGTTCAGCCAGGTAAGAAACATGAAACATGAAAAAGATTACTATGTTTTCCCACTGGTGACTGACAACATGTTTTTGAACTGGCTACGTTTAGAAGTTGAATGTTTCTGTTAATAGTCTTTTAATGTGTCCCGTTTGTCTGCTGTTTTATCGCTCAGCTGCGGTCTGCAGACCCTCCGGCCACTTAAACACAAAAAATGACGCGCCTCCGCCATTATGAAACTTGCCTTTTTACACAGAATCCTACTCCACTAGTGTGATTCCAGCCCAAGATAGGATTACATGCGGGTTAATGCACTCTACTCCGTAGCACCCATGCTGTAGGTGAGCATCTGTACTCCTGCGGTGGTCTGACACGGTCATGGTGTAATCGCACCGTGGAGACGTGAGCGTGCCACGGGGCTTCTGTGCTTCCGTGTCGAGTTTGTTTGTGTTCTGTCAACAGGTGCAGCTGACACAGAGCAAATAGCTTTTAGGGTTTCAGCAAATAAATAGGGGTTTTTGCAGGGATCTCTGATGTGATGACGAATGAGGCAGGCCAAAATGTTTAGAGAACAACAAACTTGTCCAAGGAATAACACAGAACCCATGAGTTTGAAATCCATTTCATATTCAAGTGGGTTATGTATCCATTTGGATTATCATTTCACCTCCCTTAATCCAGAAATGTCTCACCGCTCTATTATTTGTCAAATCCATGAACTAAACCCGGGGAACCCATGACTGCCCGCACCTGTAGAACCTTCACTGAACATAATAAAGCTGTTGAATCCTCAGAACATGTGTGGTTAGGGCCCGTTCAGCCTTCTGTTGGGTTTGTTTTTCTCAGTGCTTGCTTTCCCTGAAGCTTGTCCTCAGATATCAGCAGGTTTACTGCTTCTTTCCTCAAGATTAACAGTGTAAACACATTAACCAGATGAGGATTTCCTGCTATGCTAATCGTCAACCACCAGCTCTGCCTGTCATGACAGACCCCTTTCACTACTTCATTTTTCTCACCAGTACCCAGGATTTGTTTTGCTTCTTGTCTCATCAGGTTTTTTTTCTTCCAGGTTTCCTCTTTCCTTTTTTCTTTAAAAAAAAAAAATAATAATAATAATTCTGGATAACAAAGAGACAGCAGCACGTTTAAGTCCATAGCTTCATTTTTTAATGCAGCCAATCTCATGTTTCTGCAGATGACATTGGTGCACACATGAATGTTGGAAGAACCTACAAGAACTTGAACAAGTCCAAAGAGGCTGAAGATGCCTACTTGGTTGCCAAATCCCTCATGCCTCAGGTGATCCATCATGTCACACATCAGGCCAGGGATTTGACTTCGTCCCAGGCTACCTTGCCCCCCCCCCCCCCCCCCCAAACCACACATTTTGAAGGCTACTTGTTGATCTATTGTGTATATTTTTGTCACCGTTCCGGAGCTTTGGTCACAGTGCCTGTGTCCGTGCTTGTATTTTCTTTAATTTCACCTGTGAGATTACTGATCACTCCGTCAACCACCCATCAGGTTATTCCTGGTAAGAAGTATGCAACACGTGTGGCCCCCAACCATCTGAACGTTTACATAAACCTGGCCAATCTGATTCGGGCCAACGAATCCCGCCTAGAGGAGGCCGACCAGCTCTACCGACAAGCGATCAGCATGAGACCAGACTTCAAGCAAGCCTACATCAGCAGGCAAGACTGGTCACTTTGTAACCTTCAGACTTCGCTTCGGAGGCGAGATCTGTCACTGATGTACATTTTAACATGATTTGTCTCAACATCTGTTAATGCACATTTGAAATAATACCTAAATGTGTAATATCTATCTATCTTTTTGTGGGGTTTCCTATCAAACAAAGAAGTGTTCTTGAGGTTTTGGAATATAATTTGTAGGCCAGGGTGTCACTGGAGCACCACACTGCATCCCTCCCAATGATGTGTTGGTCTTTAGAAAATATTTCACCTCCTGCAACTTGGAAATTGCACAAAGCAGTTGTTGAAATTTTGATCAGATGTTTGTGGGGATGCAGGATCATTGTGTCTTCATCAGTATCAGCAGGTATCGGTGGGTCCTTTCTAAAGATACCTCTGAGGTCTGGTCCCCTGTGCTCGCCATCTGCTCTTTATGATGAGGAAACCGTTTCGTCTATTTCTGAACAAAGAAGCGGAAAGAAAAACGTGACTTAATAAGAAAATAGATTTTCTTTCAGTATGTACAAAATATAAAAAAGTATATAAACTTGTTTTTTTATACACGAGAACTTGTTTTTATAAGATATTAATGGTGGCAAATAATACCAGACAGTAAATATCAGTGAAATATTTCATTCATCTCTGAGATGTTGATATATTTTCCAGCCCAGTGTTTGCAGTGTTTTCTTGTACTGGTGTTCAGGATAAATGGATGGACGACCACATGAAAACTAGAAGTCATTTGATTGCATATTTTGTAGTTTTTATAGGATACCCTCTGTTAAGGACACAATATGGTCATGCTTTGTTGCCTCAGCCTTTCATCCCTCTCAAACTTTGTGTGGCCGTAGAGGGGAGCTGCTGTTGAAGATGAACAAGCTGACGGAGGCCCGAGACGCCTACCTGCGGGCGTTGGAGCTGGACCGCACCAACGCTGACCTGTGGTACAACCTGGCTATCGTCAACATCGAGATGAAGGATCCGTCGGAGGCCTTGAAGAACTTCAACCAAGCCTTGCAGCTCAGCCCGCGCCACAAGCTTGCGCTGTTCAACTCGGCTCTTCTCATGCAGGAGTCTGGTGAGTGAGGTCTGAGGCCCCCCACGTCTCTAAGAGGGAAGGGAAATGCTTCGGTTGAATCCAGTCTGCAGCTGGAATGTGCCACTGGGAAACTATCACTCGCTACTTTTTGAGGGCTGATTTACTCCGCCGGAATGAAAAAGCAATAACCTGATTTTACTGCGAGGGTGTAACCACGTTAGCGCTTATGTTGCAGCGAAACCTGCGTGCACCAGCATGTTCTGTCACTTCACGCTTAGTGGATACTGTGACAAAAACATTTAATTAGCTGTTTTATTTTCAGCAGGTTTGACTGGACCTCCAGGCACTTTAGTGTTCCTCGTATAAATCTTGCTAGTCTTCACACATTCTTCTCTACCTGCACATTCCTGCTGCATGTTAATCCTAGTGCAAAGAATACATAGTGTGGAGGTTCTTAAGGCTCAAGGACGACACATCTGCTTAATCTCTTCTTGGGTACTTCAAACAAAAATTAACAACAGTGAGTCATTAAGTTCAACTTTTCTTGCCAACAGTCTGTTTTTCTTTTCAAGCCTGCTTACCTCAGCATGACTCTGTTAGCAGTCAACACTTGGTATCAAGTCAGCACAGGTGGGAACATTTTTCATTACGTCTCCATCAATCAAACAATAGAACAGTCGATTTCCCCCGCGATTTCAAAACCAGCTTTCCGGCAAGTATTGGGCTGCTCTGGTTCTAGATAGGTACATTTAGAACCTTCCTTCAAGAGATGCACTGTTCCAGCTTTGTTCAGTTCCAAGGTGGGTACAGATCCCATACATGAGGTCCAGTGTCTGCCTCGCTGTGCGTGGTAGAGACCTGCATCGGTCTTCAGCCGTTCGGCTGTCAGCTTGTCTTGTCTACCCTATCATCCTTGATGTGATATCTCAGGGCGCCCAGAGGGAACTTCTTCATATTTGGCACAGACATCCACATGGACTCAAGGATGACCCAAAACAGGTTTAAGTTGTCAGAGGTCACTGCAGCCTTAGGTCGTTCCCATTCTTACGAACCTGATATCTCAGGAATGGCTGGACAAAATCTCCTTACATCTGGCAAAAACATCTGCCTGTTACTAATCCCGAGGAGATTCGGTTAATCAACTACTGAAGATTTATAACAGGGCTCCAGCCCCTTGGTCTGAATGTTCTTCCTCTTACGATCACTGCTTTTATTATTTGTTATTTTGTGAAATACCAACATGAAGGAAACACACATTTGAGGTCATCCACCACGATGCACAAAGAGAAAACCTGCCAGAAAAAAAGAAGGTAACAGAAAAACAACAGGTTTGAGTGTAAACCACACACTGCAGGAGTCTGAATCCTTCATCATCACACTTGCATGAATCCATCTCGACGTTGAAAATGCTCAGTAAACCTACATTTTCAAATCTTTTGAAAGCGATTAAATGAAACGAACGGGAACGTATGTCACACGTACATAGCATTTAATTGTTTGAATTGGCTGTCCAGTAGCTCTGTGTTAGTGTCATCTACTGGGAACACTGGACTGTTTTTCACATGACAAATGGAAGTTCAGCCGCGGGTCACTTGGGTTCTTGCTGTCAGTGGTGCTGTGCCAGAAGAGTGAAAGCTCTTATCGGTGAGCAGGTTCCTCAGGATTTCCATTCTCCTTTAAACAGGGCAAGCGAGAAGCAGAGAGCTGCCGGTTGCCCTCTAACATTCCCTCCGTGTTTCCTACTGGCTGAGAGGCGTCGGTGTTCCTGTGGTCTCCCACGTTTGTGAAATCTGTTAAAATCTGGAAATCCTCTTGTGTTCACCAGGCATACAAGATTAGGTACAACACTTTTTGTAAGGCTGATTTAGATTAATTAATTAATGAAAGAAAATCGGTTAAGTAAAGATTATGCCATAATAGTGCCCTTGACCCCATGTGTGGGCTTATCTTGTAAAAGGATGTCATTGAACGGCTCAGTGGTTCTGTAGAACAAGGACAGAAACACGGCTGGGCCTGTTGGTCTGAGAGGCTCTGACGCTCATCTTTGGCTCATGTCTTTGAATGTTCTGCTCTTTATTGCCTGTGAGCGGTGAAAAGGGTCCTAAAATGTGAGGAACTTCAAGCAGATTTCACTCTCTTCATCTCCTCATTTAGTCACAGTGTTGCCCAAATCGATTTGAAGGCAGTTACTTTAAAGGCTCAGTGCGTCGTCCTGATAGAAACCCAAACCAACAGAGCACAGCTCTCCGTCCACATCATTTACTCTTCCTCTACTCTCCTGTGCAGGTGAGCCCAAGTTCTGGCCGGAGGCTAACCGTCGCTTCTTAACCTACGTGGAGGAGGAGCCTGATGACGCCAATGGCTACTTCAACCTCGGCATGCTGGCCATGGATGCTAATGAAAATGCAGCTGCTGAGCGGTGGATGCGTAAAGCCATCGGTTTGCAGGCGGGTTTCCGCAGCGCTCTGTTCAACCTGGCGCTGCTTTACTCTCAGTCCAAACGGGAGATAGATGCCCTTCCTGTACTGGACGAGCTGCTGCGCCACCACCCAGAGCACATCAAGGGCCTGATCCTGAAGGGAGATATCCTCATGAACCACAAGAAGGACACCAGCGGGGCTAAATCCTGCTTCGAGCGCATTTTACACATGGACCCGACCAACGTGCAAGGCAAGCACAACCTGTGCGTGGTTTACTTCGAGGAGCGCGACCTGCCGCGGGCGGAGCGCTGCCTGGAGGAAACACTGGCCCTGGCGCCCAATGAGGAGTACGTACGTCGGCATTTGGGTATTGTACGAGGTAAAATTGCTGCAATGAGCGCTGCAGGACAACCGCTGACTTCAGTAGAGGGAGCCACCAAATCAGCCAAG
Source organism: Aulostomus chinensis (assembly GCF_037954235.1). Lineage (NCBI taxonomy): Eukaryota > Metazoa > Chordata > Actinopteri > Syngnathiformes > Aulostomidae > Aulostomus > Aulostomus chinensis. Next base: position 28,210,954 of record NC_141326.1, on the reverse strand, counting down.
CAGGAGAAGCCGAATACAGTTGAGGAGGAGGTGGTGGAGGAGGAGGAGGAGGAGGAGGAAGTCGCTGAGGGTGAGGAGGAAGGGAGGGGTGCTGATGCTGTTGGAAAGGGGGCTGGAGATGAGAAGAATGTGCGGAAATCCTCTGCAGAAAGCCTCAGCGATGTGGGCGTGGACCAATCAGTGTTGGACAGTAGCCAGTCTGACAAGCGGACTAAGGGTAAGTCCACTAAAGAGATTAAAGATATAGAGAAGAAAAGAGCAGCTGCCTTGAAGAGACTAGAGGAGATTGAGCGCATACTGAGCGGCGATTGACACTGCTGTAATTTTGGACTATTTTTTTACAGCTCTTCAATGCTCTGGGATGAGTTTCCCCCCCCCCATGTGTATTCTTAATCAATTGCTATTTTATTTCTTTGTATTAAACCGCTCAGCATGGTCCTGTTGTTTTACCACTAATCATGTAAAGAAGGGAAATGTTGATCTGCACATGTAACAATAAGCACAAAGCCAATCGGGGATCATCTGTTTAGACAGCAGATGTGATCACCCGGGTGTGATCTCACGTACCTGATCAAATTATAAATACATGTTGATTGTTTATCACTGGATAGATTTTTTTTCCTCTCGCTAAAATGTGACTCACGCCTCTGTTATTGTGTTTAAAAACAGAATGATTGTATCGTGGACAATTAAAGGAAATGACGTGTTCTCCAGATTTCCTCCAGGCGGGATGATTTACACCTCAAAATAACCCCCCCCCCCCCAGATGCAAAACATCCCTCCGCACTGCTGCATCGCCGCCAGGCTCCTGTTCCAAAGCAGCAATGTGTGCTAATCTGAATTGATCTCTTTCTGCACTTCCTGCCACTACACCAGCCTTTGTGCTGAAACTGGCCTCGAAATTTCATTGTGATCCCATCTCGAGACGATTAGCTCACCCCTTTGTCACGTTACCCCCCCCCCCCCCATCCTCACTTGCCTGCTTTCCATCTTTAAACACTCAAGCTTCGCTCTCCTGCCTCCTCTCTGTTAACCAACCCGTGCACAAACCTTTGACCTGAGTGGCACCCATTTACGTGACCGTCAATGACGCACACTCATCTTCAGCATCAGCCTCATCATGTGCTCCTCATTTTCCAGAGTTCCTTGCATTTTCACAGCCCATTTTCTCCAAACAGTTCTCCCGTTCATCTCGCTCCACGGTGACATTTTAGCTTACTGACAAATTTTTGTTTTTTTTTTAACTTTGTATGCGCTGTCTTCAGCTTTCAAAGCGTCCCTCTGTAGTTATTAACATTTTAGCGTCCTTTGGGCGAGTTGATGAATAGAAATAAACGTAAAAATAAAACACACCACTCTTCCTTCCCGCTGGAGGCCCTCCTCTTGTGTCCGTCGGATAGCTGCGCTCCAAGAAATCAGATGACTTCAACAATCCTGTGCTCTGATTTGGAGCCTTCAAAGAAATGAGTGTTCATTACAATGACAGGCCAAGTTGTGCAGCCTCGACATGAGCGGACCTGAGCAGGTCAGCAGTGTTACATTCGCTCTGCTCATCTGCTGTCAGCTGATGTCCTCAGTTCCCAGGATGTTCCCGCTTTCTCTTCACCGTGCAATAATTTGTTTCTGTACAATGTCTTTACTCATAGGCCTTTCCCGCTGCGGCGGTCGGTGCCCATTTCCGTTCTCACCAATTTTTTTTGAATCTTACATCAGGTTTGAACCAGCGAGGACTTGTTTTCCTCTCACCTCCCTCCCTCCCTCCCTCCCTCCTGAAACCAGAGAATTAAAAATACATGGATTTTGTACATGAACAAATATTTGGGTCACGCTTAACTGTTATTTACCGGCCATATATCATCAAGCGATGAATCACGTGGTGCCGGAGCGTTGGCCCGCTGATACTGACACCAGCACCTCATCCAGTATTGGACGCGTCTCCGATCCTGGTATCAGGACAACTTTAGAACTCGTGACCGCAAATGAAGTGCGGTCCAAGGCTTACTCAGTGGCGTGTCGTCAGCATGTGAGCCAGTGAAATGAACGCACCTTGGTTTCGATGGCGTCCCCGTATCTCGTCTGTAAATGGGTGACTTGGCTCCTTCTTCTATACCCGACGTCGATGACCACTACAGGCCTGCTGGCACGTCTGCGCAGAGACGCCTCGGCGAGGTGCAGGATTACTGTGGCGTAGCGGCCTCCATCGACGGCTCAGTTCAAAACGGTTTGGTAGACGGAGCCAAGGTCCAGAGATTCTTGAACACCCCTGGTTCAAGAGCTTGTCCCAGATTGGTGGGGAAAAGGGCTTCAGTGCAATTCAGAAAAGACGAGCGGATACTGTAAGTTGAGAGCACTGTGATGGTACGAAGGAGCCCTGCTATGCATTGACCTTGTTCAGCCCTGAAACTCTATGTACATATTTACATATCCATTGTTATTTATTATTTTTTATATGCACTGCCATTGTTGTGGATGTTTTGTTTACCACTGACAGTATGCTTTCAGTACTTGTTGCATTTTCTGTCTCCACTAATTTCGTGAACTGTCACTTGTAATATAAGCGTGTTGAACATGTCCTGTACCAGATGTTCAAATTGTCCGACCCAAAAAGTAGCTTTGAATGAGGAAGCATCCAGATTGCTATGTTTTGTATTTGCTGAGCGACTGACTTTTGAATGATTTTTTTTTTTTTATGCAGCCCCTGTGGTGGGGAGGGGGTCTAGGTTATTAAATAAAGTGTGACAACTCATTAGTCTTTGCATCACGTGCAGTTCCTCCTTGTTGCTCCGGCCGGAGGAGCGGCGTGCGAGCCTCCTCCTCCTCGGCCATCCCATCTCAAGATGTGCAGCATCTCCGAGGAAACACACACACACACACACACACACGCACCCCTAAAAAAAATGTGTACAATTTCCCTGCAAAAAAGTACATTTGTCTTAATTTAAGTTTGAGAAACTTTTTCATCTTCCTGAGACGCTGCTTGGACAGGACAAAAAGACAATGTAACAAGTAGGTTATCTTTGTTGCCTTGGCAAATTATAACGCTTCCTTTAAGCAGTAAAACAAAACAAACCAAAACGATGTATTTCGGCCTTTCTTTCCTCTGTAGCAGGTCTCTGGAGCTTCAAGCGAATGACGTGACTTCTCAGAGGAAAAGAGATGATTTTTCTGCAATAGCGTCTTTATTGAACTGACTGAGGCGCCTCTTTTTCAGCGATTCTCTTAAGAGCGATGAGAGAATTTCACCTCGAATTAGACAAATACACTTGGCAGAAATTGACGTTTTCTCACGGAGCTCCTCAACCACGCCGTTCTTTGTGTTTCCTCTTCCGCCCGACAGTGAAAGTGAATGGAAGGTCATTTTAGGTTGTCGAAACATTGGAAACTGCATATTAAAGAAACACAGCAACACCGTAGGAATGAAGAATCTCAGGAAATCAAAGTGAACTTTTTTTCTTATTTTCCCCAGCACGCCGAGCGGAGCCAGAATTCGATCCGTCAGCGTAGCTGGAGCTCAGTGTAACTGTCAAGCTGTCAGCGCCTCTCGGGCGGCCTGATGCGCTGTTGGCCTCCGTGCTTTTCTTCAAGGCTTTTGTTGTAGCGCTCAGTGTGCGGTGTGATCTTTATCTCCGGGCTACTCACCAGAAGATATTTGAAGCGTTCCAGTCTGTGCAGGGGTTTGTTCTGCATCCACTTCTGCAGGAATTTCTCCAAATGGATCGATGGAGATCATTTGTTTTTAAACGGTCATGACTGAAAACTGACCAACAGTGCACTTCTAAAAAGATTCTTTTCCTTTTTTTTAATCGGTAGTTTTTCCCATTGGCGGCACTCGTATCAATGATCTGATGAGATTTATCCGTTGGGCTCTTGTTGAAACAGAAAAAAGCTGTTGTTTGAATTTTGTTTTGAATGAAACATTTGAGCGACGCAAACACGATGGAGTGTCGATCATCAGATGCGGTGCCGCCACGCATCTGACGCTCTTATGATGTTGATTTTGAGAAAGCGGACACGCACGCACACCAGCGTCTGATTAACAGACAATTACAGGTTCACTTTTATCTGAACATTTGAGGAGTGAGAGCCAGCGGTTCCTCAGAGACACATGGTGGGGGGGGGGGGGGGGGGGGGGGATTAAAGAGGTCAAAGGTGACGCAAACTCCTCCTGCATTCAGCCTCCAGGCTGCCTGTCCCTCACTCTACAACTGGAGCATCCTCTGTAACCCCCCCCCCCCCCCACCCCAGCTTGTTATCCAGACTTTCATCTTATTTTGATCCTCAGTGGGGTCACGGCAGCTGAAAGAAGCATGTCAGCGCTCCCGTAAGAACGCGAGGGAGATCGTTGCCGTCGACTGAGAAAAGTTCATCTTAGTTTTCTTAAATTATTCTTTTGCATCAGTTCACATTTCACATCATAAATAGTTTTCTAAATATATCACAATAAAAACTGGTTGATTTTTTTTAACGTCTGCATTGTTTTTGAAGTTACAATTGATGCCTTTAAATGAGTGGGAGGTTATTTGCATATTATTGTCATCATAGATGGGGGGGGGTTACTATCGCGTCACGTTTTTCATCGTCGTGCCACATATCTTTTGTGTTGAATTCATTCATGTTCCAAGTGTTTTATACATACACTTCCTTTTAAGAGTAGATTTGAGAACTTTGTGGAATTGTATTTGTTATATTGCTTTTTTTGCACAAAATATCAATTCCTATCAGTGTGGTTCCAGTCTGCTAACCACGCTGTCAAACAGGCGAACGTTACCATAACAGCCTGGATACTCGTGGCTTTGAAGCATTATTTGATTTCACCTCAAGAGCTCGTTTGATCTCGTTGTTGTGATAATTGTCGATTATGAATAATTCATGAAGCCAAGTTGCGGTAGCTCAGTCCCACCCCGTGCCCAGGCCTCTGTGTGCTGCCAGTGGGGTCGCGTATTCTCTCTCTGCATCACCTCTGCTGACGTGCGTTGAGGACCGAGGGGATGCTTTTTCCACACTGGACTCAAAAATGAAAATGTCACTTTTCATAATGGAAAAACAGCCAAACGGATGCAGGTCCCCAAGCCCCTGAGCTGCTGCTGTTTTGATGTGCGACTGATAGAAGGCAGCGCTTGGTCCCACTGTCACCTCACACACACACACACACACACACACACACACACACACACACACACACACACACCAGCCTGGGGCCTTTCCCATGTTTGCTCTTTTCCCCACAAACCTCTGACACCAAGTGTCGTTTAACTGGAGAGTCGACTCTGCCTCTGCGTGTAACTGGGAATACTTGTCTGTCGCTGGAGCCACTTTTAAACTGAGATTATTGCCTTAAACATCTGGATTTTTTCCAAAGTAGAAGAAAAATAAATCATTAAACACCATGGGCCTTTTACCAAGTGAACGCCAGATGGGAAACACTTCATGTATTTTGTTGACACTTGGTGTCTGTGGGTCCGGTGAGCTGATGACTACAAGATGCATCAGCTGCATCGCCGCCACTCTGCTCTTCTGCATTTTTGCAGTTTTACAGGTTTTCCTGTAAACTTGTTAAATAGCACTGATCTCACGCTGGCCATGTTTCTGCCATTGTTGCCCCCTTGTGTCGGGTTACCTTTTGAAGAGTTGCAAAAATAAATAAACCACTATGAACCATATACAAATGTGAATACAACAGCAGTTTCCTGGGGAAAGCATGGTTTATAACAAAGTTATGTTCCAATGTCAGCTCGCCCTCGAGAAGAGAAGTGTCACGTCCAATGAATGATGCAAATAAATTATTACAAAAATACTGGAGCCATTATTTGTTTTGACATGAAAAGTGTCCATTTTATGAGCTTAATGGTGATATTACAGATAACAAGCGTCGCTGTGGGCGAGCACAGGCTCACCCACGCGGTAGCGAGGACAGTGATGGACAAGATAATTGAAGGCAAGAATTGCGTACTGTAATTAGCGCTGATGAAACGACAATGCATGAGTAATTTACGATGAGGAGATAATGATAATAATGATGAGGGTCACTGACAGGACATTTCTGAACCGCATACCACACACACACACACACACACACACACACACACACACACACACACACGTCATCTATCTGTCTACGGAACAAAAAAATAAACGATTTCTCAACTCCTGTGCAAGGTAGTTCAAGTGCTCCACAGTGGCTCACAGAAACTTTTTTGGATGATGAATCGTCCCAGATTGCAATAAACAGTATTGTTGTCATTTCCAGAGCAGTTTATCCCGGGATGGAACGGTGGGAGCGCACCGATGCAAGCCCACTCGTTCATCATGTGATCAACTTTTCATTCTTAAGAGTATTTGGATATTACAGTGAAAATGGGACACGTTAAAACACCCCAGCTCAATAAAACCTTTGTTAACCAACCAAAAAAAAAATGTTGGTGACATTACGTGAATAATCCTGTGTGTAAATGCAACCAGCGGGCAGTCAGCAAAATAGTTGAGCTCATGCTACCAATTTCATGTGACGTTATTAGATATAATTAGTTGTAATGATAACTATTGTTACAAGCCTTCCTCTCAGTCAATACTATGATTAACAATAAGATAAAGTCCTGATTTAAAACAAATGAAGAATGATTTCTGTTTCTAGTTTGCATTTAGGTACGATTTTTTTGATTTAAATGACCAATCTCATTTCCTCCGCCGTTATAAATGTTGTCATTCAGGTTGATTGCGTGGTAGCGTCCGGCGTCTCTTAACCAGGACTGATTGAAGCGTGACCTCGCGTGCCACCTGCTCAGGTCACTGGAGGTCGGGATCAAACTGAATACGGTGGGGTGTCTACCGCAGGCCTGGTTTCCGATTTCCCAGCAGCCATTAAATCATAGATTTGCTTGTATGATGAAAGGCAAGTGTTGTCACCAGGCTTTATTTATTCAGCCTGGTACTTTTGACCCCTGCACATTTGTAGCTCATGGACGAGGCGCGCAGCAAACACGCCAGATAAACTAGTTCTGAGACGACGGACAATTGACCATTCAGGTGCCGGGGGAGCCTGCCAGCCAAAGGGACTTTTAAGTTCTTGAGCAAACGTGACTCCTCACCTTGTCCTCTTTAAAGCAGAGTTTCGCCACCTGGGTGCTCGGCTCCGTCTGACCCTAAGTGGTAAACATTACACCGCAACGCAAAGACCAGGGTCTCTTCATGCGGTGCGAGGCTGGAGAGGCTGAAGAACAGCAGGGCCGTTTACAATTCTGACCCAGGATAACATTTTCACGTTTTTCCAACTTAAATCATTGTTTGACATGTCTTTTTATTAAATTCATATCAAGTTTTTTTTCTTTTTCATCAAGAGTATTTTATTTGTATCGATTTACTTGCTTTTACTCCATTTTAATTTAGATTTCCCCTTAACTTCCCAAAAGCAATTTTTTATGATGGAATTCAATTTCTCATGAAATTCGCCTCCCTCTTCTCCCTTTAACTTCATTTTCCTCATTCAGTCAGCTGCCTGATTATTGACAGATGGTTAGAGTTCTGAGACGTATTTTCTAACCAAGTTAACATTTTTTAAGATCTCTGTTTCACATGAGAAAACAGCGGAGGAAAAAGGAAAAGCGCACATTACTCGTAATTGGCTGACTCAAACCAACGTGGCACAATGCTGACTCGTGATTTTCTTGCCTTTGTAGACGTTGGCAGAATTTCACCGGGGTAATGTCGTGACATCACTTAAAAGGACCCTAATTGACGATATATTGGTGCGGTCCATGGCGTTGGCATGTGATTTTAACAGGTGTTGTACCACCGCCAGCTAATGTGGTGCTAAGAGGTCGTGGTCATTTCACATACTTCTGTGAGACTGGGTGGAGGGATGCGTTCTTTTCGCCGTGCGAATATGACCACGCAAGCACCAGCAGATCAGCTGGTGGGATCCGTGTCTGCAGAAGAGTGTATTCACGGCACGCCGCCGGTACTCAACCCCTGATCATAAGAACCCACGAAGAAATATGATGAATGTGTTCAAATCTCAAGGGAGCCGAGCAATGAATGTCGTGTCACCATTTATTTGTAACGTCTGTTTGATTTCTGGTTTGGTTACATGTACATGTAATCCGAAGCTGTGAGGTGTCTTTAGAATGTTATTCATGTAGGACAGTCTTGGACGCAAGGCGCACTTCAGAAGAATATTCTGACGACTAAGAGAAATCACATCAAATTTGCCTGAAATATACAGAGTGATAGACCCAGCCTGTACTTTTGGGATTCTGCTCTCCCTCTGTCTGTCTGTCTGTCCAATCAACCTAAGTCATAACCCAGGCAGATAAACCAAAATACAATGTTATCTCCACAACTGTAATTAAAATGTCAATATCTTAAATGATTAGTGTTGGATAAAACAATCCAGTGCAGCATTTTCACACATTCTAAGTGATATGTCCACCAAGCACCAAGTCCAAAGGTCGATTGGACAGCAGAGGACACCTGACTGTGCAGGTCCATGTTGCTGTTTATTGGACATTAAAGGGCAGGAAAGTGAGATCCAGCCAGCTGAGCCACGTCCTGATCCCACGTGTGAACGCCTGCACTCAGAATCATGCATTTTTGATGTCACATCTGACAGGGGCAACACAAAACAAACCCCCTTTGACAAGCCAGCAAATCCCATAACGCCACCACAGGGAGCATTTAGCCTCATGGCATATGAGAGAGTGAGAGAGAGACAGGGAGAGAGAGAGAGACTCAATTTAATGAAGAGGCCATTTTCCAATCCTATGCAGTGCACCATCCTGTATTTACCCTCCACCATTTCATGAGAGTATGAATTCTGAGTGGGTAAACTTAGCCATTATATAGGACCCCAGTGGAATGAAAAAAATAGTGTCCATGGCATGGGAGTGCTGCATGAAGTTACTGGTGGAGGAGATCCTCCCATCTCAGACACACCCATTCTTCCTGTGTGTCTGAGATGGGAGGAGCCAGAAGCCGGCTGCAACTGATCACGTTCGCCCAGCCTTTGTGTTCCCATCGATGCCGATAGGATCCGAGCGGATGAATACGGTGCAGGGTCATTTGACCTGAGACTGAATGCGGAATTGGAGCTGTTCCCGCTGCAGAAAAAAATAAAACCTTGCTTTCTACACTCTTGTACCACAGCGAGGGTCAGGAGGCTCAGCAAAACTCCCAGTCAGCAGGACATGCTTTTCTAAAGAGGGTTGAATTGAGGGCGACTAAACTCCTAATTGCTGACTCTCCTCAAGGGCCCTCTTCTGATCATACTGACTCAGGAAGGGGGTGGGGGGTGGGGTGTCCCAGTTCTGGGCCTCTGTGTGGTTGATGGGGGGTGCAGCTGCCTGCTGTGTGGGGTGCTGTCGGAGTCACCTGAGGCTACGAGCAAATGACAGTCCAGGATCACCTCCTTCGTTTTCTTCAGATCCTGGCATTCGTCACTGCTGACTCAAGCTACACTGACACAACTACGCTACAATCGATTTGCCTGTTACAAAGGGGAACTTTTCTTTCTTTTTTCTTCGAGACGTGACAAGAGAAACTATGCGTGTACAGCAGCGCTGTACAGGATAAATCCGACGCGAAAGAATGTTGCTTCAAGGCAGCTGAATGTAAGAAAACGGCATGTGATAAACACGTTTGCAGGCGGGCCACCTGTAGGACAAAACTGGAATATTCCAGCGACTTTGATTCCTGGAATGTGTGTGTGTGTGTGTGTGGGGGGGGGGGGCATTTATGTGTATTTTATATCACTCATACACTAATTTTATATCGGCATAGAGATGAACACAGAAGCCACGAAAAAGTCTCTTACACAAAGGAAACAGGGTTTAACACAGATTATGAAATGGGAACTCGTTTCCAGCCTTAAACAAAATCCTCACCACCAGGCGGTTCGTGCGACCGTCAAAATAAACAACTAACGCCTGTATTTACACCGTTTGACACAGTTCCAAACCAACAAAAAACACTGACGCTCGGATGGATTTCCCTCAAAACAGCACTCTACAGGACGGTTAAACTCACTCACTTCTTGACATTTGTTCGACACTTTAAGACACCGTTTGAAACCTGGTTTTCACCTCACATCTAAACAGCTTCCAACTTGGGTATGTCTTCATTTTCAGTCTCAAAAATATGTAGAAAGGAATCTCGCTGTTTTTTCCCTCCAATGGAAGATTTATGTTATCTTTGAATCTCTGCAGAAGTAAGTATATTTCCGCATGCTGTGCACTATAAAAATTCATGCAAACCGTCGGCTAATAAATCCAAACACTCTGGGTGAATATTGAGGGGGGAAAAATGAGAATGTAAAAGCCCAACTTTACACCACTGATGTCTTCCTCAGCACACACGCTTCCTGTTCGTCCTGCTCAGAGAGGGAGTGCTTGTAAGGGCTTGGCCGTGGATTGTACCTTGAAGCTATGCTAGCTTTACAAGACCCTCCAGGAGAGCCCATTTTCTTTTCAGGAGCCGCATTCCTCTCAAGTTGATTAACAGGCAAGTCGCTCGACGGAGCCACTCAGTTGGAACCATGAACATTAAACATCAGGGAAAAGTACCTCTCGTTATAGCCTCCTCCGTCACAGCATCCTGATCACATTAACACATAGAGGCTGCTCCTGGCCCCACTGGAGCAGTCGGGATGAAGGGCCTTGCTCAAGAGTCCCTCGGTGTTAGTATTAAGGGCGGGGTGAGAGCTGCTTCTACACTTTCCACACCCAGGTTTAAGCTGCTGATCTAGGGGACTGAACCGGCAACCCTCCGGTCACAAGCTTGCTTCTCTCGCCTTTAATCCCCAGCGGCAGACCACCAGTCCGTCTGTTGAATCATCAGCAAAGGTTCTGTGGTATTCAGGAAGCGCAAACAGAGAGAGGAAGCGAGACTGTCCAGGGGGTCTTAAAAACCCAGAGGAGGGCGGGACTTACCCTCCCTCACTGGCCTCGACAGGTGCGGTGAAAAGTCTGATCTGCTGGGTCTCGCGGGGTCACAATCCTCCGCGTTCTCCTGAAAGAGAAGCACAACACGATACGCGCCAAGAGGAGCAGGGTCGCTGCAGCCAAAGACCTGAAGGGAATTCATCACCATCAGTGCCTCATCATTGACAAGCCGATTGAAAAACACCACTTTGTCCCCACTAGTGCATGCTGTCCCTAATTAACTGGTCCCTGAGAGTTGCTTAAGTCATACACACACACACACACACACGCTGGTGGAGCTGATAATGAGACCAATGTGAGTCTGCTCCCTGGGAAACTCTTTCCCTCCAAGGAAAATTATTCACTCATCAGAAGCACCTGCTTTGGATTTCGTACTGTCATATATCAAAGTAACATTTCCTCTATTGCTTTTCATGTCCAACGTCAATATTAAAAAAAACAAAACAAAAACGGAAAAGTCAGCAAAACAAAAACGTGTTTGGGATTATACTAAGTGGAACAGTCAGTTGACGGAATTCCAATGGTGAATTTGTTCCCAACTAAAAAGTTAGTTATGCATGCCGTTAGAAATAATTGGAAATAAACAAAGAGCACTGACTGTGTTTTGAATTAGACCCTTCTGAATCTCCTTAATCTTTTTAAAAATACTGCAACCAGAAATAACCAGACCAAAACGATGCCTTGCACCGGTTCAGGTTACCAAGTCTTTTCTATGACTTGATTCCCAATCTAATTCCCAGTCTTTCCCCTTGCTGTTCCGCGGATATCCAGAGTGATTTTGATAACAATATCTTCTCAGAATTTCGACATTTATATCCATTATCGGTAATTAATTTGAACATAAAAATTGTATCATCCAATATACAACGACTAAACTGTGTGAGGGTGAAAGCATGTTGTTTTTTAAGCAGATCCACATCCTATTAATCTCTTTTAAAGTTTGCCAGGAATGTTGAGAATGGGAAATAAGGACATCAAAGCAGAAGACGAGCACACTGCGCATGTTGTTGCAAGTTTTTTGATTTACACATGAAACATCTGGGTCTGAATTTATTGAACTGGATTCCCCACAAACATTTCACATTCCGTATAAATAAATGAATCATTGCACACATGTATCTAACTATTTCTCTTCATGTCGGCGTAGTTGTCAGGGCGCGCGGCGGGGGGTGGGGGTGGGGGTGGGGGGGGGGGCTCTTGTGCTCTGCTGAGAGGAGTGGCTGGGTGCCAAGCGTAATTGACACAGATGTTTTCTATTGGCTAATTATTCTTTGGCTCTTTAATGCAGTAGCATGCTGAAATACACTAGGCCCACCACACACACACACACACACACACACACACACACACACACACACACACACACACGTTTATGTGTAAATATATATATATATGTATATATGTTGGAAAGAGACTCAGGAGTGCATGATAAGAGATGTGTTGTGAATTAAAGTGGCGTGTGTCTGGTTGTAAAACACACAACTTGCATCGTTCAGATTTTTGCCGCAGGGGAGAGAACATGACGTTCACACATGAGCTCAATTAAATCTACAAACTTTACAGCAAACAAGAAAACTGGAACTACTGTATGATCTTCTCACTCTACTCAGAGGCAAAAGAGACATAAAAGCAAAGATTTCAAAGTGATATAAGTTGATAAAATCAGCTTCTTGTCCTCTGCCTGCTTTTTCCTTTCTCTCTTTTTATTGGCCTTCATCAGTTCACTCCACCAAGCTGTCCTGGTTGTTGCTCTGCCCCCTCTGCTGCTTTTGGGAGCTCCACTTACTAACTTGTATAAACGTACTAGGGTGCATGGGCAATGAAAAACAATTAACACGAAATAAAGATCCAAATTTAAGGAGAAAACCTCCAAAATGTCAAGTGATTTTCACACTTCACAACCGTTCATAGTCCTTCATGTGTTCAGACCTTCTGCGGAGCACTTACTGATGATAGCTAGTGATAATCTACTATTACAGGCATTAAATTCTGATGGATTGATTCTCCCCTTGTGTTGGCAACAACAACAACATAATACTTAGGATGTTTGGACTAGTTATTGCAGGACTTCCCGCGCAGACCGACGAGAGCCAAAAAATTCCAGCGCAGGACCACAAGCCTCACACAGGAGGTCAACACAGGACTCATTCAAACACTAAACGTGCAGGTTTTGGGGAGCAGTAAATCCAATCGGCATCAGTCAGTCTGAGGAAGGTCAAAGCTGAACTGTGAGGAACCTCAGGCTACACCATAGACTGGGGACCAGGATTCATAGAACCTCCACCCATTTACAGACTTCGACTATTACAGTTTTTCTTTAGTAAAAAAAAAAAAAAAAAATATATATATATATTTTTAATATATAAATATATATATATTTTATATATATATATATATATATATATATATATATATATATATATATATATATATATATATATATATATACATTTTTTTTTCTACACAGATATCTGTACTTCTCCTTACCTGGGATCCACTCTTCTTGAAGGCTCTTTCTGAGGACAAACAAAATAAATCATGTACATCATTTGTGACCCTCAGCTGCAGTTCAACTGGAGGTATATTTCCTGCAGGTATTGCATCTCTCGTTCCCCAGTGTCTCACCGGGGGTGGTGGGGACTGCAATTAGAAAACAAGAACAATCAATCAATCAGCAGAGGAATGTAGCGCGGGATGCAGGTATTCAGGCTCTGTCTCAGGAGTAATCCAACCGGCACCATGGAAGGTCAACACAAAGAACAAAATTGCTTAGTTGATATTGTGGCTGCAACTACTGAATGATTTCCATCATGTTCATGTGAGATAAATGAGCCTTTCCTGTTGGTTATCCACTTTTTTATGTCCATTTCTGAGGAGAAATGTGGAGCTCCCCAGGGTGACAACTCAGAACCGATCAAGTGGACCAGAGAAAGGGGCTTCAACTTGTGTACTACATTAGAAACTGAGCCAGTTCTATCCGATTTTCATTCCACCATAAAAACAAAATAGTTCATGCACCATGGTTGTGAAATAGTTGAATTTCCATATTCTGATTTCTCCTGGGATGACCAATTTCTGCCTGAGCTTTTTTCTTTCCTGGTATGGTTCAGTTTCCTGCGTCCGTCTGTTTAACTACTCTCTCTAAACTCCAGTCTAAACATTACAACTGTACCGTTTTATCCAACTTCTTTCACTCAGTATTTATCCGTCATGATGTTGTCCAACTTTTATTCAAGAACCTGTAAAATATGGTGTGGTATTTTCTCTTAAAGTTATGATGTAGTATTTTTCTCTGATTTGTGTAATTGTATTCCTCCTGGGTGTTTACTGCTGTTTGGCTGGTCAGTTCCGTCCGTGCATCCTGTCTGCAAGTTCAAAGGTTTGCCAGTTGGCTCCCTGAGGCAGCAGAAGTGTTGTAAACTCTGCACTTGGACATTTGTAGAACACTCACATTAGAACCGTCATGCTCCAACTGTTCCTGCGGAAGCTCCCGTCAAGGCACCACAGAGGGAAATTACAGCACAGCAGGACAAGTAATTATGTGCAGACTCAACAGTCTCTCATGACTAATAAGAAGAACACGTAGTAATTTAATCAGATATGTAAAGAAGTGTTGTAAGAACGATGTGATATCATCTGGAGCAGTGAACGCAGCACGACACCAGCAGGACAAAGGAGGTGAGAATATTTGTGCAGAGTCCAACAAGTCCTCCAGCCTAAACAATCATGTGAGTCTTTTCTCCCAATCCTTTAATGCAGCACATTTCCTCCTCCTGCCTCCTGCCTCCTGCTTTAGCAGTGATTCAAGAGCAGTTGATGTGATGACGACAGCTGAACTCAGGGGATAGGACGCCGCCTAACTGAGAGAACCAACCACAGAAGGCTGATCTAAAGGTTAACTGCTTAAATGTAAACTAAATAAATCAGTGAGCAAGATCCTTCTCATCTTAAACTAAATTAAAGAACAATAAATGAATGAACGAAGAGCATCTGAGCGGCTCTAACAGCTACAAGTGTCAAAACTAAACATAACCCCACGTGGAAGAAATCTCACGGTACATGGCGGGATTCTAATGTCTCATCACAGCCACCCTGACTGAGTCTTCTGAGTTCAGATGCTTTCACTTTAAATTTTATTGTCTGTCGTCACAGAAAATCCTCCTCCACGTGTCTCCACTCACTAAACAAGAGAATAAACTGATTAGAAACAATCGCACAACACAGACTCTGAGAGCACACACGGTGTGTAAAGATCTTCAAAACAAGTATAAAATTAAAACTGTAAAAATAGAATTGCCTTCCTTCATGCTGCAGCTGGGCATAAGCACAAGGCTGATGAGATGGGGGGGGGGGGTGAACCCTGATTGGCTGATGGGTAGACCAATAAGGAATGGTTGGACGGCTCTTAAACGTTATCAGACAAAATGGAAAAATTCCAGCTGGGCTATGCGTCATTTTGCCTTTTTTCTTTCTAATTTCGCATCACCAGTTCACTCCACCAAGCTGTCCCGGGAGTTGCTCCACCCCTCCTGTGGCTCGGGGGACACCACTTCCTCTTTAATGGCAGGGAGTGTTCTCCCAGTGCTCCTACGCCCTGATCACCTGACACGACTGACCAGAGTAGGCGCTACCACAACGCGACCAGAACACGTACCCTCATTTGAATTTGCAACGTGTTTCTGTATTAATGTGAATTTTGCAGCAAGTCTCCTTGATTTATTGATTAAATTTGCAGTCCACACGTTAAAGAAAAACACTGTTAACCCCCAAAACTGACAACTTGACAACTCAACAAATGACAAAAGCACATTGCAGCACAACACAGTGAAGACATACAAAGCAAATTTGACAGCTATGGATATGGATATAGGGTTTGTTAAAGATCTAACTGGACTGAGGTTAACAGCCTTCACGTCATTAATCATTGGTTATCAGACCACATGTTACACGTTTTTTTTCTGGTCAAACTATGTTTTGTAATCTGCTCAGCCAGCAGTGCTCTGTGCCTTCATGCTTGAAACACAATCATTATGAAACGTATTTCTACAAATAGCCCCAATCCTCCAAAGACAGCAACTTTGGCGCTTTCTCAAATCTAGAGTATTTTGAGTCAGACTGCTTGACTCTTTGACATCATGCTCATGAGACTGGAACTAAATAAATGTCAGCCGAATAGTTTTGTGTTTCCAGGAAAGCAAAGGAAAATGTCAGATGTTCCACTGGCTTGCAAAATGCCCCATAAGTGCTTTCTACATTATTAACAGTAGCCAGTTGTCATGAGCGACAAGTTAGACAGTTGGTTTATTTGAATTCTGTTTGAACCTGCAGAGGAATGACCCAGCTGCTGGGTGAATCAGAGCATTTGTGTCAGTCGCTTTCAAAACGTTTGATTCAATTTCTGTTAGATGTGTGACTCATAATGTCCTTTAAAAACTTGAATACCCCCATACCTTTCCTTCAAGGATTAGTGATTGTTTAAACTGTGCTGCGGTGGAAAAAAACCTCCCTTCATGTTGTTATAAAAACAGCGAGGCTGTGGCCTGGGAAAGAGGCCACAAACAAGCAAAGATGTGTTCTTGTGTTACTCCCTGCAAAAATGAATGTCCCTCTTCTTTCATTACAAAATCTATACTTTTTTTTTATTCAAAATAATAATAATCCCAACCAAGTAAATTGGTTGCCATGTTGTGTGCATCGGTTGTATGGCCTTAATCTGTATGCATAATATTTCTGAGTCAACAGACATATTTGTATTTAACACAAAGAGAGAATTTGTTGCCCCAATGTGCCCTGTGTTTGCTGTAGTACTACCATTCTAAACAGATGTCACGTTATATGTGTCCAATATTATAAATAGTATTTATGACATTGACCTCATACAAAGATTTTTTTAATGTCAATGAGTCATAGTAATCACAGATGGAAAAAGTAAACACAGACAACGAGAGAAAAAATAGAACTAAATATTTGGACAATCATTTCATTGTTTCTGTTTTAAATAAGAGGGTTGGAACTTTTCATCATTTAATCAGACACAAACTAAAACAGGCTACTCCTTCCTTCATCCTGGAAGTGTCACCTTATCGTGGTGGAGGAGTTTGTGTGCGCTAAGGACCCAAGGAGCTATGCTGTTGGGGGCATTTTGCCCCTGGTAGGGTCACCCAAGACCAGACTGGTCCTAGGCGAAGGGCCAGACAATGAACGGTTCAAAAGACCCTTCATGAGAAGAAGAATAAGGAGTCTGTGTATCCGGAGGGTTACCAGGGTCCCGCCCTGGAGCCAGGCCTGGGGTAGGGGCCCGTGGGCGAGCGCCTGGTGGTCGGGCCTTAGCCCATGGGGTCCGGCCGAACCCAGCCTGAAAAGGTTACATGGACTCTTTTTGATAGGCCCCAGACTCTCTGCCTGTAAGTTGGGGTTTACCTTGGTGGAGGAAAGGGTTGCTTCCCTGCGCCTTCGGGTCGGGCAACGAGTCCTGACTGTTGTCTGCGCTTATGCACCGAACTACAGTTCAGAGTACCCACCCTTTTTGGAGTCACTCGGAAGGGTGCTGGATGGCCCCCTGACTGGGGACTCCATTGTCCTACTGGGAACTTCAATGCTCACGTGGGAAATGACAAAGTGACCTGGAAGGGCGTGACTGGGAGCAATGGCAGGCCCAAACTGAATTTGAATGGTGTGCAGTTATTGGACTACTGTCTGAGTCAGAATTTGTCCATAACTAACACCATGTTTGAACATAAGGATGTCTATCGTTGCACATGGCACCAGGACATCCTAGGTCATAGGTCTATGGTAGATTTTATATTCGTATCGTCTGACCTGCGGCCGTATGTTTCTGAACACTAGGGTGAAGACAGGAGCTGAGCTGTCAACTGGTCACCATTTGGTGGTGAGTTGGATCAGGTGGCAGGGGAAGATGCCGCGCAGGCCTGGTAGGCCCAAACAAGTACTGGGGGTTTGCTGGGAACACCTGGTGGAAGAAACTGCCAGAATGATCTTCAACTCCCACCTTTGGCAGAGCTTTAAACGCATCCCAGGGGCAGTGGGGGATATTGAGTCAGAATGGACCATGTTCCGCTCTGCCTTTGTCGAGACGGCTGCTGTGAGCTGCAGCCATGAGGCTGCTGGGGCCGGTCGTGGCAGTAATCACAGAACCCGCTGGTGGACACCAGAGGTGAGGGGAGCCGTCAGGCTGAAGAAGGAGGCCCAGAGGGCACGGCTGGTCTGTTGGTCTCCTGTACCAGCAGGCCAAGCAGTGTGCAGCCATGGGGCGGTCACCGAGGCAAAAACTCAGCCGTGGGAGGAGTTCAGTGAGATCATGGAGAATGACTATCAGTCGGCTACAAAAAGGTTCTGGCAAACCATCCCTTGCCCCAAAAGGGAAAAGGTGGCAACTTGCCCACACTGTTTACAGTGGGGACGGGAGGCTGTTGATGTCAACTGGGGAGATAATTGGACAGTGGAAGGAATACTTTGAGGAACTCCTCAACCCCACCAACACGTATTCCATGGAGGAAGCAGAGTTGGGGGTGGGGGGTCGTCCAATCTCCAGGGCAGAAGTCACAGATGCAGTGAAACAACTCTGCGGTGGCAGAGCTCCGGGGGTGGCTGAGAACACAGAAACAATAGCAATGTCAATCAATTGGAATCTTTTCCCTGGTTTAATGATGTCCATTTGACGTTTCCAGACCACTGATGTTTTTCCATAACCAAGTGGTTTTTAATGCCTAAATCGAAGCAGATCGTATTGGCACATCGTAAGACATTATTCTCCAGTAATGAATTTCCTTTCAAGAAGCTGTTGACAGAGAATAACATTAGCCAGCAATAGCACTGTGTTTTTGAGCCAGGAACCAACCCAAAAATTGGCTTTTGAGAGATTGTGGTCATTATTTATTTTATTTGTATAAAGACAAAGATGTAGGATTAACTGATGCCAGCCTTAATAGCCTAAGCTAATTTGCTATGCCCGTGCCTAGAAAAGCCTTGAAATACATAAAACTATCCAAAAATGCACAAATGACAGTACAACACAGTGCCAATACAAACAGAATTAGATCAGGCACCATCAAAAATAAATCACGGTAAAACACAGAGTACCAGCATCTTTGCAGATGTTCTCAAATGTTGACTCCGTAACCCGACAGCATGCTATGTTGCTGATACTTGCTGGCACGACCGAAGCAGATTACTCACAACCTCTCTCCATTTTTCACCGATAGGTCGCTAAAATAACTTCTTCTTTTTCTGCTACTCTCTTTGTGACAGCCATGTGTCACATTTCCCTGATGAAAATAGGCAATTTTCACTAGTTTATTCACTCCAAACCAGGAGGGAAAGCATCTAATTCCCATTTCATTTCATGCGACATTTCAAAAGTGCATGCAAGATTCGCTTGCCAATGAAATGGAAACCCAACGACTCGCAAACTCAGGGAGTCCAAACGTTTCGCTGAGAGTTGACAGTGCTAACCGTCTCCCCGCATTGTGATTCTGAAAATCAAAGTTTTTACTTTGTTCTGGTTTCACAAGTTTTCTGGAGTCAAGTTCAGGGTCGAAACTTGTCACCTTGACAACAATTGTTTGTTGTTGACATGACTGTTGATCTACTGCATTTACTTACAGAGCCAGAGCAAAAATCAGTTAGAAGGCTGGCTGTTTGCTTCAGTGTTCTCAATGAAATTCTGAGACAAACAGGTCTAAAAGATTTTCTAGGTCACAGCTCATTCAACACATCGCAGCTTCATCGGAAGCCTCCTTCAGTGAGATGAGACGGCACTTCAGAAATCCTTTCTACTGCAGCCAGCGGTTCTATTGATTCCCATTTGTGTGCTAATGCAAAGTCAATGTGCAGCTCTACTCAATTAAGGAAGCGAAGCAGTCATATGACTCGCCAAGGGAAAGATTGGTGACAGATTGAGAGGGAAAGGCTGAATTGGCCAAGAGGTGGATGATGCGAGGCCAATGACAAGCTTGACATTGCAAGTATTTAACGGATTTTGGACAGTAAAATTCAGATTCTGTTTTCTGGCAAAGATTATATTTAATTCCCAATTGTTTCAATTTATGACAGTTGCCTCAGTGTGAGTGAATATGTTATATAATATCTCATAGTTAAAATGAAACAACTGCACGAAGTGGTTTCTTTTGAGAGCTTGTGAGACATAGAAGCATGGAATCATTACTCTCGTCAGAGTTGCTGAAAAGAATTTTAGATTTCCAATTAGTGATGAGTAATAAGCTGCTTGGGCCTCATAGAGAGCCGTCTCATGTGCTATAATGGCCAGACTAAGACTAATTCCTACAGATTATTGGAGCAACATTCTTTTCAAGCTTTTGTGATGATCCAGTTTTATTATCGTCTTTTATAGAGGCCCAATAAAGTTGAGAGTCATTTGGCCTCCAGCACAACCAACAACCTGATTGTTGTGAGAGGGGCTGTTAGCAGGTTTTGCTACGGCACTAACAGCTGAAACAACATTCCGCCTACTGCAAGAGCAGAGAACAACAAGAGATGATTTTGCGCTTTGTTTTATATTTGAAATTTGCTTTGTAAGATCTTGAATCCAGTTCACCACGTAGCCAACTGTTCCTCCAACATGGGAATGGAACCCACCACAATACTGCCGCACTACCGGAGCAGCTTTAGATGAGCTTATTGGCCTGTAGTTGTTTCCTGACATTTGTACATTTGTTTCCATTTCCTGTTGTGTCCACAATTGTGCCTGTAAATAAATCAATCTGCTCCCCTGTGGGAGCTGCAAAGTAAGTTTACCTGATTCCATGATCAGTCACAGGTTTGGTAAATTCATCGCGAAATAAACAAAGAGAGCGTGTCCTCTCCAGTGACTGGCTTAGTCTCTGTTTCTTCTGCTTCCCAGCTGTGATTTTCACATTTTAAACACTGTTAAAAACTAAAGTGTGAGTAATATATTTGCATCCATGCCAACAACATTCTGTTTGTCCATCTCTTCCTTTCTCGTTCAATTCAAATTTGACACAAATGTCCACTTGGCAAGGTCTTATCAATACGGCACATTTCAAAAACACAGTTACAAAGGGTTTTTGACTCACATGCATACAAAATCCAAACAAAAAGATTAGCGAGATAGTGCCCTGTAGATTATACCACGGCACAGAGAAGCCAGCCGGAGCAGAAATGAAACAGGACGTGAGAACAGCGAGGGAGGTCAGTGTGACCTCGCACAAGAGGATATTAGCCAAACACTGTTATGACAGAATGAGATGAAAAAAAAAATGTTGATGCAATTACTTTTTATATCCAAAATGTCATGCTTCCCTGTTACATCATGTTCTGCAAAAACACTTTTCTGGCCATTATTGGCAGAGCCGTACAGCCATGTTTCCAGTTGTTGTTCGTTTTTTTCCCCTACAGTATGTGTGTGAGTCTGCAGGGAAGCAGCATCCTTCCCTGTCTCAAATCCTCATCAATTAAGAATAACAACATTTTGTCGACGGAGCAGGTTACTACAGCCTCTCTTGGGTTTGATCTCTGGAGGGATCCATCATAAAGCCAATGGTTATGTCCAGACGCAGCTTCATATGTGCCAAAAGCCGTCATGTTCGATTCATCGGAACAGAATTTTTTCATGAAAAACAAGCAAAAGATGTCCAACTGGATGAGCTACAAACATGGACAGAAGCACCGCGCTCCCCGTCTTACGTACGGTTCCTGGACTCCAACAACCTCTCCAAAAAAAACCTTTCTTTTTGAAATAAAATAAAAGCTCATGCCTTTCTTGAACCATCCCTTAGTTACGCTACTTTGGTCTTGGTTTTATCAAGAATTACGAGGAAAACCACATTCACCTACAGAGCAGCCACAACGATAATCTCTGGACTGCATATTTTCATAAGCAAAGTGTCACGTCTTCACTGCGGAGGCTAACAGATATTTGTGATCCTACATTTTAGCACTTCTGCTTGCCAAAGTGTCCTCGAGCAAGATGCCAAACCCCTAATTAATAAGCAAGTTGGCACCCGCCATGGCAGCGTTCGCTATTAATGTGTGAGTGTGTGCATGAACGGGTGAATGAGAGGGCACTGCATCGTCCTTTGATTACAGCGAAGGTGGAAGAGTCTGTTTACCACGACATCTGCAGGTGAACCCCTCTGAAAGTTTAGAGGGAACTTCATAGCCAAATAATAGCCCCTTGTAGCCACATAAACATGTAACAAAAGTCTGACTGATGGTTGCCACATGCCACATTTTGTTTAACAAGAGAAAAAATTGAGTTTTTTGTCACTTTGGGGGCATTTGTTGTGGAATAGTTTCATCTGATCTTAGGGCAGTCTTCCTTTCAACTGGACTTGAAAATATTTTCAGTCTCCACAGAGCTTGGCATTCCAAATCAAGGGACTGGAAATGTGTCTGTTCTCATTGTAACATGGGGGAGTTCACTGAGTGTCATTGTCATCAGTGGGCTGGAAGTCATTTGTGGGTAAACTCCTGCTCAGATGCTCGCCGCTGCCCTGAGGACAATCTGCGGGATGGATTTCTGCTGCAGCTGATGACTTCACTCACTCTCATCTTTGGAGTTGTCTCTTCTCTTGAGTGCATCTAATCCCGTCCTTTGCCTGATTTCCGGGGATGTTTGAGGACGGACATAAGTGAATTCACATGTAGTGTCATGTTTACAACAAACATGCAGACTGCATACCTCCAGATTTCAGCGCAGGAAATGTTTCTTCTGCTCCATCTTGATTTCCTTGCACGTCCATCACGTGACCCTTCTGTGGAAAAGGTCATCATTAGGGGTTCATTTATGATGGATGAAGAATTGCCGACTTTGATATCTCTGCTAGCAGCAGTTTATTGAAGTTGATCCTGAGGATTGGAGAGAGAACCTCTGAATGTCCCTGTTCAACCTCAGCAAAATTTTACATGTGTGGAGCAACAAACATGAGGCCTGTGGATGTAAAGTTACTTATGATGTTATTTGAGTTTTAAGGGAGAAAACTGCGAGCAGGTGACGTCAAAACAGCGACTGCAGAGCACCAAGTGAAAGATCTTGTCATCTTCCGTCCCGACTGATTCGCTTGGCTTCGAGCATGTTCATGCAGTCATGCATTTGTGTTTGAGGATCTTTATCCGTGCTTTTTAGTGTTTTTGCATCGTTCAAATAAAGAAATGTAATCTGAATGAATGAATTATCACGGGACTCTATGCTCCCTGGAGCTTATAGCTTTACAGCCAACATTCTCAGTGTTTTGGACAACTCTCATCAGCGTTGATTCTAGCAGCTGTTTTCAGTGAAAAAGCTCAGTATAATCGACTGTATTTTCTTCCCAGCCAGGAACGACAGCGAGTTTCAAAACTTGGGGAGAAGCAAGGTGGCTGGAAAGCAGGGATTTCATATCACTGTCGCTCCGTATTTGCTGTACTTGTAAAAGGAGCGCGAACTGGCCAGTTGCCATTAAACGTTAATAAATGGATGATGATTCAACGATGTGTTGGCAGTTTGTTTCAGCCAGCTGATAACAATGAGTGTATGCAGGATTTAATACAAATAAGAAGAATGTTCAAATGTTGGGAAGCTAGGAATGCCTGTGCTCATAAGCCCCCCCCCCCCCAGATGTCCTCAATGATGCTCAAATTCCTGTTGTGATAAATTTGCTGATCTAATTTCCAGGAAACGGAACACAGTTTTCTGTAGTTGAGTTAATAATCTCATATTTCTCATTATCTTAAAAATGGAGCCTTTTAATTCTGTCAAAATTTAAAAAAAAAAAAACAAAAAAAACAATGTGTGAATGAACATGTTTTCAGAGGAGGTCCAGATAAGTTGTCTCCAAATAATGCAGTGATCCCAGCAGAACTCAACAAAGCATCATCCCACAAGCTCTGTTACAGACTCACAAGCAGGTGGAGAACATCAGTGTATTCTTAGCAGGTGAGCACCATCTTCTAAGTTTTGTCCTTTGAAATGAAGTAGAAGCATTAAATAATGAAGCATTAAATAAAACTGAAAGTACAATTACCTCAAAATCTGCACTTAATTGCAAAACTTCAATATCCTTATTCCCAACTCCTATATATAACTGACAATAGATTTTAAGAATTAAGTTTGTCCCTATTTTAATGGGTTTATTGAAAGCCTTCTTTCGTTCACATGAAATAATCGGGATTACAATCTCCCAGAATTTGTCCTGATGGCATTTGGATGTTATGCATAGTGTAACGAGCTCTACATGTGGCCAAGCGCGGGACAGGGAGATCCTGATTCACTTCATGGTTCTTGTTGTGCCTCCAGTTTTGTTTTGTTCTTCTCTCGTGATTCCTGTGTTGTGGTGAGAACAACGCTGAGAGGAAATGGTGAAAAACAAAACTCAAAACCTTCCCGGGCCTCTGTTAAGAAAGTCGCTTCATTTAGGATTCAAACCTGAAATATGCAAGGCAATCAGTCCTGTCTCTGTTTATTAAATCACAGGAAAACAATGTACCCCCCCCCCCCACACACACACACACACACACACATTATGTGAATATCAGTGTCTTTGAAATTTAACCACTCAAGCAGTATGGCTTTAGAATATAAAAATAGACAAATTACTTTTTTTTTTTCATATAATCATACTTCGAGGACATCATAACCCTATGTATTTCCTCTATGCCTGCCAACAAAAAACAGAACCAACAATTATAAATAAATAATTATTTTCCGATCATTAAGCTTCCACACTCCTGACTACCCTGCACACAGTGATTGTTTTCCCATCCTGAACAACAAACCTAAGCTGCTCACCTCCACTGCTCTTGTAAAAATGAGGTGTCACTTCAATGGCATACGCCCCTCCAGCTCCTACAGACGCGCTGCCTTGACGATCAGGATTCCTTGAGGTTTCCAGCGGCCTTCGGCTGCTGGTGTTTCTCAACAGCTCACTGGTCTCCGGGGTTTTTCTCCCCCCAAAACCTTGAAAATGGCAGTAATCGCGCTACATTAAGAATGGATCTGGATCCATCAGTCATGAATGCCTGCCATTCATTATCAAACCTGCCGTTTATTAGTAAAAATCTACTTTGACACTCTCCAGTCTGGATCTTAAAGCCCCGGTGTCCTTGTGTCCGGACCGCCGCGCTACGCAACAGCAGGCCGTCTGCTAACCCAGATGTAGAGAGGCTCTCATCAGTGAAGGCCTGTTCCCGCCAAACTGCTGTGGGTTCTTGAACTGGTGCCATTTAAGATTTGCTGAACTGGATCCAGGCTGAACCTTTGCTCCGTTGAAACCAACCAGACCTGTGATACTACACACGAAAAGCACATTTTGCTTTTCGAGCACTGGTTTGAAGATTTTGTTAACCAACATTTTTGGGCAGTTGTGTTTTTGTAAGCCCTCCGTCGCTGTCAGCCTTCGCCTGTTACTGAATTCTGGAGAACTGCCCGAGCTTAAGCTGACTATTTTTGAGAACGCACTACAGACGAAGGATGGAGTGGAGATGCCTGTTTCCTCTCAACATTTATCTAAACAACCTAAAGGAATGAATGAGCTCTAGAAATAAACTAAAACAGTTGGAACAGCTGTTACCGATGTGGCTTCTGTGTTGACCCTGCCTTGGAACAACAAAAAGGGAAAAAGCCTGGAATTTGCCAAGTCGACGGTGGGACGATGACAGATTTATAGTCTGTCAGTCAACATTTTTATTTTTACGCGCCGCACGGTGTAACTTACAAAGTTGACAACCTCAGAACGGGCCAACAAGGCTGCACCGCCCAGACCTGAACATGCCTCCTTTAAGGAAGAGCATCCCTGGATGACGCTGCATTTAGTTTCATTTTCTTATGCATTCCAGGCCAAAAGTGAAAAGATTTAACTGGAGACTGAGAGAGAGAGAGAGAGAGAGAGAGAGAGAGAGAGAGCATCACCTGCTATTCCTCTTTAATATCCATTGGGTAGAAACAGCTGAGTTAATTGCAAGTCAAGACAATAATGACATTGAAAAAGCTGAGATTTCTATGATTTCTACAAATGGAGGTGAATTAAATTCTGTTTTCATCAAAGGATTAAAAAAAAAAAAAAAAAACCTAATTCAGCAGCAACTTTGAGTTTCCTGGAAGTACTTCCTTCTTCGTTGCGACTTCCTAGTTGCCTATTTATTTTCATGTTTTTGCAAAATCTAATTTCAGCAGCCATCCTGCCAACCTATACATAGAAAGGTAGCTCATAAAAATGTAGCTGCAGCAAAACGGATGCCAAAAATAATTCAGTACATGCTGTCTGAAGGTTGAAACAAAGGGAACAACTGCCTGTGTCCAGATCTGTCAGTGGACTGATTCATCCCGCAGCTGCTGTGCGGAGGATGAATGATGCTGTCAGACATAGCTGAGTACTGTGTCTTCTCAAAATTGCCAAAATTTATTATTATTATTATTATTATTATTATTATTATTATTTCTAAACTTTGCTGTGGTCTTGAGAACCAAATGTTGGCGGGGCTATCAAGTGTTGACTTTTAGAATAATGTTAGAGTCTAGCGGGTCCTGCAGCTGCAGACAGGATTCAACTGCTCAAAGTTGGAACTAATGGGAATGTATTGGAATTAATGGTAATTAACATGAATCAACCACAGGAGCCGACTGCTAACAACAGCAAAACTGTCCACAAACACTGACAAACTCTTGTAATACTCTGATAAATATCAGTTGTATTTATTTTACTTTTTTCATGGGAGTAAGTTAAAAAGATAAATTGCCATTTCATAGTGAAGTGTAAAATGTACATAAATAATTATGTGATATAAATAAGATATACAAATGTGTAAATAATTTGTTTGAAATTAGTGACTCTAAAAACATAATTTCATAGGGTGTGAATGCCTTTAGAGCAGGAAAAGTTCAAGTTTAGCAATTCTCACTATGTAATATTGCCTACTGAGCTCATGACCTTGGAGTGTTTTCATTTCCGGGCAGACCCGAGTGAGGAAGAAGGAGCAAATCCAAAATGGCGTAGAGCAGAGACTGGCATTGTGTGTGTCGTCTCTGTGCCTTTTTATTTATAACGGACCGAACTGCTGTCAGAATATCAAGCCGTGAGTGTGCGAGTCGAACTCTGTAGCGCCGCTGAGTGGTTTTTGTGTGTGTGTGTGTGTGTTTTATTGAAGACGAAGAAAGTTCATTTGCAGTCGCCAGCCAGAGCTAGCGCAAAGCTAACTGCTCAGTCGTCGCCATCGTCGGGAGGAGACGGTGGAGGAAAGAGGATTGCCGGGTTGCCGACGAGGGAACCGTCGCAACGGGAGAGAAATTCGGCATCTGCAACCTGGCCCTGCTAGCTTCACCAACACAAACAGGTACCCACAGTCACCATAGCAACCATCAGGCGCTCCAACTAAAGCGCGCCAACGAAACAAAGAGAATGAAGACCGCACCAAATATAGCCACCCGGGTCTTGTATTTTTCACCTC
Organism: Aulostomus chinensis; assembly: GCF_037954235.1. Classification (NCBI taxonomy): domain Eukaryota; kingdom Metazoa; phylum Chordata; class Actinopteri; order Syngnathiformes; family Aulostomidae; genus Aulostomus; species Aulostomus chinensis. Next base: position 28,183,604 of record NC_141326.1, on the reverse strand, counting down.
AAAACAAAAGGCTTTAAATGTGGGTTTTTTTTTCATGTGCAATACTTTTGAATACCTGATATCTTGTGTTGTGTATTTTATTAAAATTGCTGAGTAAAGATAACTTACAGGCCTTCGCCTGTTAAATTTGTTGTCTTGTCATGAAAGGCGTTATATAAATTGATATTATTACTACAGGTCAGAGTTATGCCCGGCAGTCTCTTAACTAAGCTAGAATCGTACAGTACCCTAGACAGTTTTTTAAATTATTATTTTAGATGTCCTTTTTACAGTTAGATATTGAATAAGGGTTAAGATTTCATCTCAAATCTTGAGGTGGGCTTCTCAATACACCAGCCGATGGAAAAGGGTTGCATTCTGAGCTACAGACACTTTGAGCTACAACAAGCACACTTTACCAGGGGTGTCAAACTGAGCCAGTAAAGGGCCGTGTGGCTGCAGGTTTTCATTCCAACCAAGCAAAAGCAACACCTGACTCAACTAAATCTTAAATCAACTAAGCTGTGTCCACACAGCTCATTAGTTGGATCAGGTGTTGCTTCTGCTTGGTTGGAACTGGACCAGTTTGACAACCCTCCAGTGAGGCCCTCCTTCATGGTCGCGCCACGTGTGACTAGTGAGCGCCTTCAGTTGTCCCAGCTTGCTCTGTTCATGTAGGCACTGAACCAGAAGTATTAGAATTTGTTTGTATGAGCTCTGACTAGGTGTTTGGGGACTGCTGAGCATATGTTTGTTTTTTGAAATTAGCCATCAGTCACCATTAGCATCGAGCTCAACAAATGTTGCTGGCTCCATCTGCATTCTGGAGTCACAAAGAAGTGATGCAGGAGGGAAACAAACACATGTCTATGACACCTTTTTGTTAAAACTTGAAAGGCAAAATACACAGGAAATAATCACTTTAACTTGCCAATGAAATTTAATATAAAATTTCCATTTTTACAACCCTTATTTCCTGCAGCAGGTTCTTGCCGTCTGCTGGCACATGCAGTGGAACCAACTGCCAAACTCAGTCTACAGTTTGAAAATGTCGCAGCATATTTACATGGATAAACTGACCGAATATTTGAAAGTTCGCTGACTTTACCTGATGAATCAATAGGAGGTTTTCTGCTGTGATGATTTTTTTTTTTCTTCAACTATTGTGAAATGTTCTTTTCTCATTTCTGCAGCTCGGTGTTGCTTTGCTCCTTGTTTCTGTAGCTCTTGAGGTTGGTTGGGTTTTAAATGTTCTCTCCTCTTTTTAAATGTGGAAACAATGACAATAAAGAACCAGATTTTACTGAGTGGTGGAGGAGTTACTCTGGAGAAAAGCCAGAAAAGAGGCCTGTCACAATAAGAGCGCTGTCTCTCACTTTATTTACACATCCAGCCTATAGTGAGACTACATTCTATCTTGATTTATAAGCTATATTTCATGTGCTCCATGCATATTTCATACACTCATGCCTGAGGCCCCTGCTCCCTCACGGATCACTGCAATCGATTCACTTGCTCTCTAGAAAAGTGCTTTGCATTGTTCAATAATCCATGCTGATGATTAAGTCTTCAAACAACATTCTATATCAGCTGTTTTCTCAAACGTTCTGCAGCACATTAGCTGTTTTCACTGAAAAAAGGAAGTAGCTTTCCTCCGATGAAGATGTTTGGAAACCCAACCCGCCACAATGCAAACCAGCAGTTGGGTAGATAAAGTATAATGTTTGGTTGGGTCCAGATTGCATGAAAAACACCACAAGACGAAAAACATTTTTGTGGGTTGCTTTGTGACAAGGCAAATGAAGAGATATCAAATTTTTCAACAAATCAAATTTGTTTATCTGCATTTTATTGACAAGTTCATCTGTTGGCTGCGAAGTTAAATAAGATGTTTTCATCTTATGAGACACAGATAAAGACAAATAAGCCTTTATGCTCTTGTGTCCAAGGATGCAATGAAATATGCTCAATGGAATCAGTTCTGTATCAGTCTGGTAAACTGTTTCATCAAGCTTGTAATGGTACAGAGCAGCTTGATGATTGACAGCTGTCAGCAGCAGCATGAAAGAGGAGGTCCAGCTGTGCAAAAGCAAGTACAGAGGACTGAGGACAGACGGCTGCTGGGAGATGATTCCAGTAAAGGGGGCCTGTACGACCTGATTTTATCTTCTGAAAGGGAGGAGGCCGCTCTCACCGCTCAAATGTATTTCGGTAGTTACAAAGAAAACAAGCTAACAAGGCCACAACTGGCATCAGATTTGGATCTGGATTTTTGTAAATTCAGACTGGAGCAGAGAGACATCTGAGCTCCAGCCATGCAGCTGGTGATGAAACACAAGCACACAAATACAGGAATCTCTTACTTGAACTAACCAAAACAGTTTGAGCTCAATGTGTTCATTTAACGCCTCGCTGCTTGTAGTAAGAACCTAATTTAGAAAGTGATGCTGCGTTCCAATAAAGTGTCTCACTCATTTCAAGTAAATATTAGACTTGAGTACATTCACCAGGTTCTCCCAGCCTCTTCAAATTCTGGCATGTAGAACAAACATTGATGTATTAATGACTTTCCCCTCATGTTTTTCTCCCCAGTTATTCATCACCGTTTGTATCCTATTGGTTGTTGCACGTGTTAATGTGTCTAGCTGCGTCTTGATCATGAGGAGTTTCACCGGCGGGAGGGCATGTTAGTGGTTCACGCTATTGGCTCCTTTTACAGGCCCACAACTGCAGAATGTCGCAGCTCTGACTTGAAAGACTTTGCAGGGTTCTTTTCAGAACTCTAATTATTTCACTGTCTTTTAACAGCAAACAAGCCCAAACAGGTCCAGCTGCCGATGACGCAGCACTTAAGAGTTCCCAGGACCTGGATGATTGAGAATGTTCCCAAGACACATCTGGGAGATTGACCACAGACTCTATCAGCAAGGGAACCTGAAACACACCAGGTCTGTCAGCAACATGAAATCGCTGCAGTCAGTAACCACTGCACGCACTCAGAGCCGTTACACTGCACGTATCTCTCTTCCTCCAACCAGTTAATTAATGGAAGAATCTCCTTGGATAAAGTTCCCTTTGTGCTGTGGTGCAATCAGGACAAACAGAACCAGTGTGTTTGTTGTAGTTCCTCTACACGCAACTGATGCGATGCATCAGTAACATCTCCAGTGTGTTTGAGCCGTTAGGAACATACACCCTCACACTTTTAACATTTTATTCCCCATAGTCCTTCTTTAATGAGTCACCTTCTTCGGTGACTCAACAGCTTGATCCTCGATATGAGCTCAAAAATGGCATAGCGAGGTCATGCGGGTGAGGGTGCGCGGCCTGATAACACACCACCACCGCTGTGTGTCTACAGCACATTTGTGGGAGAGAAAAAAAACCCTGTTGTGATTAATGCGTGAAAGTTGCTCAACAGTGAAAGTAATGGTTAGTGTGTTGTGTTGACAGTCTCCCGTATGGATGCCAAGAGAGTTAGGATTTGATCTCATCTAATCCCCCCATGTTAAAGGCCAAATAGACCCCACAATGATTGATTTAGTTGTTTGACTTTGTGGTGACTCGTGTGTGTTTGTGTGTGTTCTTCAGCTCATTGTGACTCACCTGCTGACTCACACACATCTGTCTGAAGAAGTGTTTGTAGCCCCAGGCAGGGGTGGTGCGAACACACTCTCAATGCTCCATTAAAGTTACTTTTTTTCTGTGCACCCTTTTAAAAATGAGTCATTTTACATTCATTGTAGAATTGCTTTCTTTTTTCTTTTTTTCCCCAGATATTTTCAGTGTTTCAAGCCATGTGCAGAACAGACTAAACACAAAGGTAACATGAAATTAAGTAATATATTGTGTTTCACGAGAGTCCTGTCGGGGCTGCGTGTGATCCAGCATCCATTTTGTCCCAGCAGGAGCGTTTTGTCTTCCCAGACCTAATGATTTGGTAATTTTCCTCTTTTGTTCTTCTTTAATGGATACAAAGACAACATGCTGTGAAAGATTTTCATGTTTGTCTGACTTAGTCATGTTGGACAGTGTTGTTTTTCTTATTTTATGTGCTCTAACCGACTTGTAAAGTTAAATCCACCTTATTTGTGTTTCTCGGGCTCCGGGGGCCTTTTCACACCTGCAGTATTTGGACTTTTGGACTGTTGAGTTTGGCTGAAACCACAGTGACAGGTGTGACAGTAAGGCTGCTCAAATCACAACATACCATACATATACATCGCTGTATAAATAGAACTCGCAAATTGAATTGTGCTGTAAATTTGTAAAATTGTGTGTCAAAAAACTGTTATGGAAATGAGATATTTTGGTGTTGCAGAGACGTCCGGCCTGCACACCATATTCACCCTCATTTTGCGAGTCATATCATTCAACATCCATCAAAATGATTTAATTAAATGTTTTGTTTTTTTTAAAGAAGATTTTCAGTCTTGTGTGAAATTTTCCTCGGAACAGGCTCCAACAGTTGAAGTTCTCAAGAACAGGGTCCCGGTTCTAAAGTTGTGTAACTTTTATAGAGCTGTATTAATGCAGTGTGACTGGGGAATGAAAATATGATAGAAAATGTATTACTTGGGTTGAAATAAGACAAAACCCTGAAGAAGCACAGGAGGAATCAGTTCAAAGATGGAACTTGTCTTCTGTGTGTCGGGGACAGACTGCCATGCTGCCCTTCTCCCAGTACACTTGTTAGCCGTGGGACTACGTGTCCTCAAGAAGCCCAACTGCTCCGCTGGAATGTTTTGAATTGTTTTTGGACCCTTTTTATCTGCTCTGATTAAATTGTTTTTACTTTGTATTTTGTGAAAAATCCTCATTTGTAATGGTCAATCATCCTTGTCTGTGGTGCATGAAATCATGCAAATACACTTCCCATGCAAACCCCGGGAATCTTGGCTTGCATTTACAAAAAAAAAGATAACATTTCAGGAATTTATGAGAGGGGAACACCCTCCGAATAAATGTTATCAGGAGGGCGAGTCTGTGATCAATCACTGTTGTTAGCCACAGAATTCATTTTAGGATCAACCGCATGCACTCTTGACATCACCAGTATTCTTTCATTCTCATGTTTTCCAAATATATTACTGAGGCAATTTATAGAAAATAATCTTATAATGCCCGAGCCCAGTAGCCAGTTTTAGATCTCTTTTTTTTTTTAAGGATTTTTAAAAATTTTTTTATTAAAAGCCTTTTTAGCCGATCAAGGCAGCGGTGTGCCGCAATTCCTGTATATTTTCAGAAGGTCCTGTTCATCCATGCCTCCTGCTGGCTTGTTCTCATTGTGCTGCTCAACCTTGTTTTAATCTTGCTGTTTCCCCGTCATCATCATCGTCATTTTTGTATCGTATTTTACTTTCCATGCACACAGAAAGATGCCTTTCAGCGAGAGAGTGAGCGCTGCAGCTGGTGATGCTCCCCTGCCCCCCGACTGTTGGACATGAAAAGCAGAGGACAATCAGCGACACAGACCAGGTCTGAGACGCTCCATGCAGCAGGACTTTGTCTCTCCACGTGCCTTTAGAAAGTGATGATCTGCGGCCTTTCATATGCTTTTTGCTGCTCATTTCTTCACCAAGAAAGGAGATCAGCTGATGAAGTTGTTCTTCATGTGGGTGGTGTGGCTCGGAGGTAGAGTGGCTGTCCAGCAAACGAAGGGTGTCTGGTTCCATCCTCACTTCCCCCGGTGACCATGTGGAAGTGTCCTTGGGTTACTGAACCCCTAATTGCTGCTGACGGGTAGGGTGGCACCTTGCATGGCAGCTTCCACCCTGTGTGTGTGTGTGTGTGTGTGTGTGTGTGTGTGTGTGTGTGAACCTGTGAATGAGATGATAGTGCAAAGCACTTCTGAGTGCCTCTGTATAAAAATGAGCCCATTCCCCACTCACTCTGGCTCATGATGCATTTGCTTTCACACCGTCAAAGGCGATGTGCCCACGTGACCAAACCCCCTCTGAGTGGGGTCATAGTGACTGGCTCCCATCACGACTTGAGTGTGTTCGCATCCGTAATGAAGGCTGGCTACTTGTCATTGATTGCCCAGGGTGATGCTGAATACCAAAACGGGATCATTTCTACCGTGAAAATCAAACAGTCAACCGGAGCAGCCAGCGGAAGAGCACATTTTTGACTGGAGGGGAATCAATTGCTAATGAATGACCAAGATTACAAAAGAAACCCTCTTTTCGGCCGGGGCATTCATCCCCTCTTCCCCCTCATATGTTATGTCCTGTCCCCCGCCGTCACACGGAGTTTAGTTGACATGAGGGGATTTTCTTCCACTTGGTCCAGCCTGCAGCTTATCAGATGTGTCTGAACATAGCACACATGTCTGCATGTAAGGGGTGAAGTGAGACAACTCGCTTTCCCCAAGCACCACCTCATTCTGTTGTTACAGGTTACAGCAAAAGCAGTGCTGAGAAAACACAACAGACCAACAGAAGAGACTGTAAAATCACAGTCGCTGGTGTTTGTGTGTTTCAAGTTGCTCAGGTTGCGTTTTAGCATCGTTTCCACCACGTTCAGCAGGAACCTTCATCTCACTTCTGGCTGTAAAATGCGGTGATTAAGCTTCCTTATGCATTGCTTTTGGCCGATGGATCCAGTGTACTAAAGCTTCAAGGGATCATCATGTGCTTTTTGGCTGAGATTAGACAAGCATGCATAGATCTTTATTAGGGAGCATAAATTTCAGTCTCACATGAATTCCTCAAGCTCGTCTGTGATTGGAAAATCTTTAAAACACAACTGTAGCAACAGAATGAACCTGGAATAACCCAGGAGGAATTTTAGCCTTCGGATTCATTTCAATGTGTCTTTTTTTGCTCTTTTGTTATTTTGCGGTTGAAGTTCTGTCAAAACAATTTTGTGTGAGACGTTTTTTCAAAGGAAGGATGTGGAATTCGATAAAATGCTCCGTAGAGTCCTTTGCTGGTAATCTGGAGCTGTCATGGAACCCACTTTCCTCAACACAAATATTCAAGCCATCGGGCTCATAACAACTGCATTTTTGGGAGAATACAGTTTGGCGTCAAGGGCAAACAAGTTGAAGAACCAAAAACACACTGAGCTTCCATTTCGTCCTCCTGCTGGAAACAAATGAACGTTGGAGCTGAGTTGTGGTGACGCTGAAGTTGTGTGTCTGCAGCCTTTACGATATTATTTTTGCTTTGCATGTCCAAACAATAAAATTTAGGCCTTTAAAAAAAAAAATCGTAAAAGGGGTTATCATTTTTAGAAGTTATCTTGTGAAACCAAATTTGAGAACCTGTTAAAAAAAAACAAAAAAAAACCCCAACCTGTGGCTTTAGGTGGAGATGACGCTTACTTCCAGGCTGGCCCACAGAATCCCTGTAGAATGTCTTAACAATTTTTTAAATTGAATTTTTTTCTTTTTTTTTTTTTTCATTGGTGTGATAAAAGGTACTTGGGTCTTTAGAATTCTTTAGATACTTTACTCCTATATTGTGTGTCAGGAAACACTTCCACGTGTGAACTACAAGATTTCTTTGAGCGGAACTTCAGACTTCATTCTTATCGAGTTCGTCGGCACCGTAGAAAACTGGTATCACTGTATTTTACATTCTGGATGCTCAAGTCGCTCTGCCAGTGATGCACTTATCTCTGGTGTTCATTACATATGTTTTGTGCTACATCTGAGAAAGAACAGGTGTCTTTCATGTCATAATGCTACAAGAGGGAGGTAGCTTTTGTTTGCATTTTTTGTCAGATATCTTTCAGTATTATCATGTTTCCCCTTTGAAAGCAGTCAAAAGGGGGGCTGAAAAGGGAAGCGCTTCATTATTCAAGTTGAGATAATATGGCAACACCCATGCAACTCCTCTGACGCATTTGCAAATGAAGTGAAATGGCTGCAGAGGGACATTTGGTCCTTCAATTCCCATTTAATCACTCGGAGAAGGAGACACAAGCCTTTGGTCAATCCTTCGGTAGTTGTGTGGCAGTTTTATGGTCAGACATGTAAGACGTGTTCAAATCAACTAGTTTGGAGTGAAGAAAATGGGTAAAGTAACCCTGCCTTTGCAAGATTGAAGGATTCTGTGGAAATGCACCGTTGCTGCCAACCTTTTGTAATGAAATACTTCATTAGCGGGCAGTGATTTGATCTGTGCATTCTACCGTTTTGCTTTTTGTGGGAGCAGAATAATGTGCAAAAACAAAAGGTATACTTGCTGGAGGTGTTTTTGTGACGTGACCGATTCGCTCTTCCTGCTTTGCTGTATTTCTAGATCTTACTTGGTATTTTATGGTCATTTAAAGGCAACTTTTGCCTCGGCCATGACACAACCTCAAAATATCCTATATGTAAGTACAGTGAAAATATAAACATTACATATACTGTATACACAGAAGATTGAGTGCAAAGCATATTGCACAACAGCATGGGAGCTCCTATGTAGTGCATTTATTTGACACTGATTATAATAACGGCTCACCAGATGGTCTGATCAAACTGACAGCAGCTCTCTTGTGGGGGCGAGCTGCTGCTCAATGTTCCCTTCGGAGCGGAAACGTGGCTGCATAGAAACGGGATCCTCTCCAGAAATAAAAGGCTCGAGTTAAGTGATTCATCGCCAAGTCGAGCTAAACAGGCCTGAAAGCAGCACTGAGGAGCCACTGAGTCACACTGTGGAGGGCTGACCTTAGATCAGATGACGGGGGCTGGGCTTGTCGCGCACTCTCACTGGCCGCCGAGGTGACAGTGAACAAGAGCTCTCAAGGCCTCCTTGTCTGCCTGATTCATCCTCACACACACCCCCCCTCCTCCCACACAGGTGACCCATCTCCCTTTTATCACTGTCTGCTACTGTATTTTGTTCGATCGCCCACTCTCTGTCTCAGCACTTCATTCACTGCCGTCACATTTACAAGCTCAGAAAACTGATCCTGGTTTGTTTGTCGTCTGGTGACGTCTGTGCTGGCACTGCTGGCTGAATGATGGCGATGAAGTCAGGTGATCACAATTCAATGTCAGGACGACTTCTAAGGTCAGTCTGACGCACTGATGACTGCTGGCTGGCCAGGTGTGACCAACCGTCTTCAAATGCCAACCGGCAGGAACAGTTGGAGGATTACTGCATAGCAGTTCAACTGCCTTTAACGTGATACTTCTCCCCAATATTTTCCTTCCAAGTATTCACAAGTAGGTGATGCAGCAGCAGCGAAACATCTGAAGGCACCTGTTTGTTAGTACTTTAAAGGAAAAGTACACTCTTTGGATGAAGTACCGCTTTAAGCAGGTTGTTTTACCCAGCAGCAGTTTTTTATTCCACCCTGACTGACTGAGAGGGCCACCGTTGCCAGTTTAGTGACTTCGTTGCCCGATTAATGGATTTTCAGGCTAATTAAGCAGCTATTTTCCCCCTTCATAAAGCACGCAGCTGCTTTCTTTAAAAAGCCTTGCTTCTTTAGAGTCTCGTGTGCTGCCCCGCAAGCGAAAGACACGCCTCTCTCTGATAAAGATGCGCGGTCCAGGCCGTACGACAGATGTGAGCGAGCTGCGCATGTCCTGCGGTTTGAGGGAGAGGAAAGAATTAAAAACCGCCTCCAACTGTCTCTTTGAGTGATTCATTTATGCACTGCGCAGTTGTAATTTACTGCTCATTTAAAGACAGTGCCACAGCTGGAGTCCATTCCCAGTTCTCTTAGTCATCTGTGGACCAAATGTCTTTGATAAAGTGAATTTACATTGATATCTGGCTGTCTGCTTATTGTATGGCTGTGGTTTCTGTCCTGCCTGGTTATCGCCGTGGGCCCCTGCATGGCTGTTCTCACTCACTGGCCTCGACCTCAGCAAGTATGAGCACTGAAGATGCAGGAGGGGGGGCAGAGTTAAGTGATTCCTTCCACTGGCCTTCGTCGACTTTTCTAGGACCCCCAGGCACTCAGCTACCGGGTGAGACTTGGTCCTATCGAGCCCATGGCTGTCCCCCCGTCTCCCTCTCAAAAACCATCTAGGGACACCTGAAGCCCGAGAGAACCTTCAGCTGTGACGTCTCCTCTGGATTGATACAGATACCCAGCTAATGTGGACCAGGACTTTTTTGGATGAACATAACTAGTTTTTCTTTTTTTTTTTTTTGGTGTTTTGTTTTTGTGTGTGTGTGTGTTTTTTTTAAATAAGCCACCTATCACTTGCATCCACTACTGGTTTCTAAGAAGGATAGCTTTAATCAGTGGGGAACAGAGGCCAGAGAGCAGTTTTCTACACTGATTAAACTGTCTCGTAGGAGTTGAGCTGCAAGCAAACTTCTGAGTGCAAGTGGAAAACAGCCACTTCTCCACAGCGCCTCCCCAAAAAGGAAAATTCCCAGGTTGAGCAGAGGACGGAGAGACTGAATAAAGATTCAGGTCCCAGCCATCCTGAGTAGCCAGTGAGCTAACGTGGCTCCCATGTGGGTGAACGGGACTGGGACAGTCTTTATGATACAGCCAAAGAGTCTGTGAGGAAACCCACGTGTGACGGGAGATTCCTGCTTCCTGTCCAGCCTGACAGCAGACGCAGCAACTTAACCTCACAGCTCTTCACGGCACTACAACTAATAAAGGGGTTAAGACAGTAAATAATTGAATGATCCAATAATGATGATGAAACATGATTGGATAATGATGACCATAACCACCGCTGTGACAAAGATGTACATCCAAACAAGACAAGGAAACATACGATCGAATGATTAAATGGGAAGGGAAGAAAAAAAAGGATCATCAGATTAAATTTTTAATGCTCAATGAAAGCAGGCACGATTTTGTTCAATCACTGACACTCACGGTCAACCCTGATATGAGTAATACCACAGTACTTAAGTGCATCTGTGTACTTTATGACTCACAGCTTAACACCTTTAATCCCTTGACACGCCTGGCAAATACACACTTGTAAAGACACTTCACCTTTGACTGAAAGTAAAAATTCACTTCATCAGACAGTTTTCTGGCAGTCCTGATCCTGAGATTTCCTCCATACCTTTGTTTCATTTAGTTTTATTTTCATATTGTTGTCCTTTTATCAAAATGCTTCTTCAAGTTGTGACACCGGCTGCTCAAAGGATGCATGAAACATGACACTCCTATTCTTTCAACACAATGTACATTTTAGCTTGAAGCTAATGGTAGCCACTGCCTATCAAAAACAACAAAACCTGTCCTAAAGCAAGTCAAGTCAGTTTTATTTGTACGGCACCAAATCCCGACAAGCGTCCTCTCATGACTCTTTCCAAGTACAGCAGGTGTAGCGCCAAACCCCTTCAATGAATCTACACCCAACAATTCTCCATCAGCAGGCACTTACTGCAACAGCGATGACGAAAACCTTCGAAAACAGGCAGGAAGGTGGAGCAGATCCAGGATCAGTGGGGACGGACAACTGCTTTGACCGGTTTGGGGGGGGGGCGGGGGGAAGAGAGCAGGACAGAGACAATGGAGGAAGACAGAGATACAGAAGAGAGGGACAGAGATGAAGCATCCATGGTATAAGCCACGCCGTCTCCTCCAAAACTTACTGAGTATTGCGATGCCTGTGTGGCGCCACCGTAAACGACTTGATTCAAGTTACATTTCATAATCTTTGATGAGCTTTGTGTGACATTCAAAACCGATAATCGCATCATCCTGTAAGTTTGCCGGACGCGTAAATGTACACACAATTATGTCACTGATTGGAATGTGTATGACTGTGTTAGCAGCTGTCTGCTGATCCCAGTACATCCCACGCCTGTAACCCAGCAAACATATACGCCTCCACCATGCATTTGTGATGTAATCCGCATGTGTCCGGCAGATGTATTATTAGACTTGTTTGCTTACGGACCCATTGTTCCTGAGACGTTGACGCATGCTGACACATTTTGATGACACCGCTAATATGTTCCAGTGATATGCAATTGCCTACTGGTTTACTGTTGATGAAGCCCCAGTGAATAGAACAATGTGGAAGTAATAATGGAAGAGAACCAGGAGGAGAGCGAGTGAACGCTCACTGAAGCATCTGTTGTGTGGAAGAGAGATTGACATACACCGTCACATACAGCGTGAATGTAAGGATGTGTTTAGTACAGATCGTTATGGAGACTGATCCTATATACAAACATGATATAGAATGATGCTGATGTCCCAGCATCTCTAGCCCTTTACACACGTCGTTGCAGGGTAAACACAGAAGTGTCATTATTATATTATTATATTATCATTTTCCCTTCTTTACGGTGTAGGGGCAGCATTGCCCAGAGGTAGCATGGCTGTCTAGTAACCAAAGGGTTGCTGGTTTGATCCTCACTTCCCCGGGTGACCATGTCCAAGTATCCTTGAGCAAGATTCTGAACCCTTAATGGCTCCTGATGGCACCGCAACAGACTGGTGTCCCGTCCAGGGTGAACCCCACCTCTCACCCAATGTCAGCTGGGATAGGCTCCACCCACCCACGACATAAGCGGTACAGAAAATGGATGGATGGATCTCTAAGGTGCGATCACATGAAGTAGATTTTCAATTAAATAAATTAAGATCAAAACTATTGAAATTACTGCAAGCGAATGTTCTATTGCAAATAAGAAGTTCTAAACTTCTTTAAAGCAAATCCAAACCTTATCTTTGCGAAACCAGGCTTCGCCTCAGGAGTCGTCTTCGTGAATCCCAAATGTTTGCTGCTATCAAGGGTCGGACTCGGAATGATGTAGGACGCGTTTCTGTCCGTCTTCAACCTGCAGCACTGCAGTGACTCTCGTTAGGGCCTGAGCCCGGAGGCTCTCCGGGGCGAAGACCCTATTAAGTTTGCTCGTTTCGCTCTATAATTTGATTTTTGATTGCAAACCGTTTCTGCTCAGTCAGTGAACTGTCAGGTTGGCCTCAGGTGTAAAGCGGAGGTGACTTGACTGTGTGCTGGAGGAACCAAAGAGAAGAGAACCAGCCAGCACCAACCTAACTGACTGTTTTTTATGAACGGCTCGCACAGGGTTTGAAATCACACGATCGCCTGTTTTCATCTGCAACCTTCACACTGTGTTTGCAGGAAACAGCCTGGTCACTGGGCCACACGAGGGCTTCGTTTGAATCAGCGTATGACAGTTTAACCCTGGAGGGCCAACGGCTCTGTGAGCAGCTACAGGTAGCTCGTCTCCACGTCTCCTGATGTCCCCTGTCCCCCCCCCCCCCCCCCGCTCTGAATTTTCTATCTCTACCTGTCTCCTCCTCCTCTCCAGCTCCAGAGATTCTGAGGGGGGCCTTCTCGATTTCCCTCCTGCCCAGAAAAATCAATATTGGGAGGCGGCCTGAAAGACCTTTCACAGGAGTATTACAGCACAGCCCGGCGCTCCGATAAGCCTCCTGTTACGTCCTCCCGGGACGGGGCAGGCCGGGCCTGCGCTCCCCACCTGGGGGGGAAGGCATTCTCCTCTGGCCACAGGGAAGAGCGCCATAATGGGCAAGACGTGGATCACAAGTCTATTGGTGTGGGCTATTAGTAACCTTAGAGTCCCTGACCTGTGACTAGGGTCCTGTGCTGATTCCCACACACACTCACAGGCTGAGTAGGAGGGGACACAAAAAAGACACTTTATGACGATAAAGAGCTTTGTCACGCATTCAAGAGAAGGGATAATGCGCTTGCTGTTGTTGTTGTTAATGTATGCACCAACACAGTGGGTAGCCGAGGATTCCCAACCTTGCCCTCATGACGCCCTTTCACTCTTTTCCTGTAATGACCCTGAAAAACACACCCACATACCATTCTCCTCAGATCAAAGTCTTATAACTCTCATGCTGTTGCCCTTAGAATTGTGACAGAGCCCACGGCAGCAGCGTGTCACATTGAGACAGGTCTCTTTACAGAAATATCATGTAATATTGTGTTGGAAGTAGCTTATTAAAAAAGTGACGTCGTTAGAAATGAACGAAAAGTGATGAGAAAATGTTAAGTAAAAACATTCCTAAAAGAATTTCTCTTCTATTTTTTACACAAACAATGTAAGTGACTTTTTTTTTTTTTTTTTTTTTACCAAATAAAATTAAAAGCAGTGTTTGTTTCGTTTTTTTGTTTTAAATCCAATCATAACTTGAGCCCCGCCTCCTCTGCTCCTCCTCCTCCACCTCCTCCTCCTCCTCCGCAGCACAGTTGGACTCAACATCAGTCATATTACACGACTTGGGTCGCTCAAAGACAGTGACAGTGCTGGGGACTCTCTGGTGTAAGTAACGTGAAGAAAGTTCAGGACAGAACGCAAGCTAACCCTTAGTTCCAGAGAGAGAGAGAGAGATGTTGCTAGGCAGAGGAGGACGAGAAAGCAACATAAAAGAGCATTCTTTAGATGGGCCAAGCTGCTTGAAACCTGAGAAGAAGTGAAGAGGTTCATGTGTGTTGCTGAAGACATGAAGCCTCTGGCAACAGAGGAATGATAAACTAATTTTGCGAGCGAAACCAGATTAATAAATAGGTCAGTGGGTCATACCGACGCCATGAACTGAGGTGAAACGATTTGGAGAAAAAAAATTGCAACGGTGATTATTTCGACAAACTTTGCCGCTGCAGTATGATTTGCAGTGTCAGAGGGAGTGTTGATTTTTACACCGTCCTCATTTCCAATGAAATTTCTATCAAACAAAGACGCTGACCACAACAGTTGCGTCGGGTTGACCTCCTAAAGTGCGTCCCCCCCCCCCCCCCAAGTATTCCACGCCTTCATTTCTACATCATCTCCTCCTCTGCTCAGGTTTTCTGAGGTTGCATTTCAGTATAAACACTTTTAATAATAAAAACTTTGGTTCAAATTCTGTTCGATCAAACTCACCATTCCCAGTTTGCTGACACTCGAGAAAGAACATAAAGGCACTCGACACGGCAGTAGATAAGCCAGACCACTGCACAGTTATAAACGCAGGTCACTGGTCACATGATCAGGCTACAGCATGGACGAAATGCACAGCTACAAATCAAGTGGTGTCACCCGGCCTGGACCCTGTTCCTGTCCTGGACTCCACTGAAAAAAAAAGAAGCATTTTAAAAGTTGTTTGCTTGACAGCTTGAGGACAGATGTGACAAAGCAATCATGCGTGTTTCGTGGTTTAGTGGTTATCGGGATCATGATGTCGTGATTTCACAATTTGGATTTGTTTTGGCAAAAAAAAAAAAAAAAAATCACAGCCAAATCTACATGGAAAAAGACAGAACCAGAGCTTGGAGATGGTTCTGACGGCGAGGGGGTTGTGTGCATCTTTATACGATGTCATGTACCCTAAAAAGATGGCATGCCCCTGAAGTAACATGGCTGTTTGGGCGATGGTTGAAGAAGGAAAGGAAAAGCGTGATTAAACTCTGTATCTACATGGATGTAGCCTGAGAACAAGAGGGGTGAACATCAATGTTGTGGATCCAGGTGAGGAGCTCCTAGCTCCTCAGGCTACTCTGACTCACTGTTGCCTCTTTAGGAACAAAGGGGTACTACAAGACAAGACAAGACATGGTCACACTCTTCCAAAGTTATCCTTTTTAAGCCCAAGTAATGTTAAAGTACTGAAACATGCTGAAACATTCCAGTGAGATGGACTGTGGAGATAAAATAACAGCTGACTCACACATCAGATGCTTGGCTTCCTCCACTGAGTTGTGTCCGTTACACAATGGAAGGAGTCACATTAGACCTTTGTGGCTCTGGTGGCCACACTGCTTACTGCTGTTATTTAGGCTGAAAAGATCAAAACTCTTAGACATGGCATGTTACTGCGGAGAGCTGGAAGGTGACTTTTTTTTTTTTAATTGACATATCCAAGAGCGTGAAGGTTTTGCAGAAATATTGGTTTAAACTTCACATGACTGTTGATACAAAAGAATGACCTTAAGGTGGTATGTGTTTCATGTGACAACATCTGTCTTTGCTCCTGTCTCTCTGTGTGGATGTCATTCTACGATCAGCCGCTCCCTCATGCCCTGCAGTCACCACCTTTCATACTTGCATTTCCCCTTCTGCTAGCCTCCGGTCATGGGAGGTAGCATTGTAGCAGTTTTGCTGTTTGCTGAATCAAATACCTTCTCAGGAGCTCCTTTATTGACAAAATCTGCGAGTATGCCAGCTATTTTCCCATGCATTTCTAAAGCTCAAGGGCAGTGGGGCTTCCAGCTGCGGTCTGCAACATAACCTAAAAAGTCCATACAAGGCTGTGTATAGCTGGCAGAGGCACGTCCATGCGCTGGCCAGTCACTGACGTTTGGGCTGCTTTTAACAGAGGGACGCAAGCTTGATTGTAATGGATGGAGCTCCGGCAGGTGGAGAGGACAGATAGCGACCCAGAGGGAGCAGCCGTGGTCGTACCTCAAGAAAAGCACGGGTTTTTTGCTCATAGTCTTGTGCTTCCTCAAGAACAGCACACGTGTGTGTGTGTGTGTGTGTGTGTGTGTGTGTGTGTGTGTGTGTGTGTGTGTGTGTGTAGATAAAGCGATATGTATAACTGGTTGTGTTATGTTCATTATTGCCGCCACTCTCCTACCCTGCCAGAGACGTGTATTTGGACAAAATGAACAAAATGTGAGGGAATTTTTTTGTTTGTTTTTGATTTGGACTCCAGGATGAACATTGAAAGATTTTGGTGGTCAAAGGTCGATGGTCACTGTCACCTCCTCTAAAAGAGACGTCTCTTCCTTCAAATTTGCCAAAAATAATCCTTACATTTTGCATAACAGCATACATAATAACATGAGATGATCAAGTGGCGACTTTTTTCTCCCTGAGGTCAAAGGTCAACTTCAATATTAATTTCCTATAACCTCCGCACCACACACACAAGACAGAGTCGGTGACTTCAGACCTGAGGAACTTCTTGCTAGTTCCTATAACTGCTGGAGAAAGTATGAACATTGTAGTTCAGGAACCCCATTTTGAGGACCCATTTCAGCCCCTGCCTCATGGTCGGTTCTCTCTCAGCACAGCAGTACCTCTGACCAAGTAGGCCGCAAGAGTCTGGACGAACACAAATGCAGGCGTTCACAAACCAGGTGGCAGTTGTAGTTTTGATTGTTTTCATAGATTCTTTTGCATTTCTAGAACACTTGTTTGAACAGTCGTCAGCGAGCCATCGTCTCATTGGGTTAATGGCAGGGAAGCCTTTCAAGCTGTTGCTACCACTTTGCAGTTGCACGCATTGTTATTTCTGGATAAGAACCTCCGTTAAATCCTTTTCCAAAGTGACTCTGCCTGACCTGCTGTTTGTCATATAGTTGTTTGCTTTCAATTATTTGTTATCTGAACCAGAACTGGTGGAGAGACATCGAAGCACATTTGTCTTCGACTGAGACAAAGTAAACTTAAAACAATCCCCCCCCCCCAAAAAAGCAAAACAAAACAGGAAAAAATGGCCTTTTTGAACACATATCCAAGTCACATTCACATACAGAAGTGGCTGATCCATCAAATACATTGGCACAAATATCCAGCACCCTGTGGTCCAAGTTCAGCTGGCTTGCAGTCACAAAAACAAGAGAGGTCCGGTTGCTGAATGTTCTTCCTTCATTAATTTGTGCAGCTGGAAATCGTCTGAGAGGAAGGATGGGAAAGTGGAAGCTCCTGGCTGTGAGGTAAGAACCGGGGAGGTTAAGAAGTTAAGCGCCCTGAGACTCCAGGACATTTTTAACACTATGTCTACGGAGGTTTTCTGGGGACATGGGTCATTTCCTGCTCAGACAGGAAGCCCTGAGTCAGCTATGAGCTATATATAATAATGCCCCATATGATCCTCAGTTCCCTCGGGTCCAATCTGTTGTCAGAGCGGCTCTAACTTTGTTTACACAAACTCAGTTTCAATAAGTTCTTTTAATTTTTCATCTTCATCAAGGAAATAAACTCTAAACATGCTGTTTTTAAGCCTCAGCACCGGAGAACATAAAGCCGCCATATTTTCAAGCTGGCTGTTGGTATGTATGCCCTATTTTTGTTTACCAAATGTCTCTGGAATGCTCCAGTGGTATTTCTTCAAATTTGGCTCAAAGGTCCACTGGGTTTAAAGGATGAACTAAAAAGGATTTTGGTGATTAAAGGTCAAAGGTCATGGTCATTATCATGTCACATAAATGGCATACATCTGGAATGCCTTTGGGGAATTTCTCTCCAGTGCACCCTCCGTCCACTGGGATTTAGGGATGCACTGAGAGGATGTAGGTCAAAGGTCTCTGTGACCAACATCATGGAGGCGTACAACCGTGATGTGGTGTATCGAGGTTAAGCTGTTTTGCTTTGTGCTGTGACACCGAGGCTACTGACTCAAAACCACAACATTCCTATGACTACGCTTCCGTGACTTTGATACAATCAAATGTACCTCACATGTTATCATTGAGGAAGAGGTGGAGGGTTTGTTTTTCTATTTTTTTGGAATCCACGTACTTGTTCCGTTTCATTTCGTTCCTAACATCAGTCAGAACGTCTAATCAGCTCCCTTTTACAGCACTGGGGGAAAAAACAAATTAGGGCCTTGATGTAACAGAGATGCGATCGCTGCCAGGACATAATTATTTAAAAGGGAATGGTCATGGGAGTGTGTTTTCAACCACTAATTTGTTCTCTCAGATTCCTTAAACTGGCATGGCAGGATGAAAAAGACCCGAGTGACCCTGGCAAAACCGCTGAGCCACACATGGCCGATGCAGCTCAGTCACTCTCATGACATCACGCCTCACACAGCACTGACTGTCCTGCCTCAGTCCACCTATTCACAGTGACACAACTGAACGTTCATTGTAAATTGCCAGTAAAAACAAGGAACTTCTCACTGACTTCTTGGGTTACTGATAAAGGTCGCAAAATCCCAGCATCGATCGGTGTCATGTACCTCCAGAACGCCGCTGCTGGAGCAAACGGTGTAGAAATACATGTCAGAGCTTCTATGTCGATGTTCTGCTTTTAAAAGGGATCAAGGAGACTGCAGAAATGTTGATATCAAAAGAAACTTGATTGGTTGGAGCAGAGCAGTTGCCACTCCACGTTAGCATCTATATTACGTGCATGGATTAATGTACAAAGTGCAATGAACCTTTTTAAACACATGTTGCCCCGGTTACTGAGTCAACATGAATGCATTTTCTTCCCCAGACGTTTCCTCTCACACGCTGTTGATACAATCTGCTCTGTATTACACGCTTTCACTCGACAGGGAAGTTGTTTTCTAGTTTTCTGGTTCACGAAAAACACACAAAAGATTCCAACCAAAAACATTACAAAAAAAAAAAAAAAATTGAATGTGAAGAATTGTTGTGCACATCGTGTTTGGGAGTTTTTCTGCTGCTCCTGTGGTTTTCAGGCCAGCTGTGCTCATCTTTTTTGACAACAGGATAAACAAATCATCAATGCACGTCAATATATGTTTTCACTGCTATTGTGTGTGTGTGTGTGTGTGTGTGTGTGTGTGTGTGGGAGGCACGTTTCTTTTGTCAAAAGTAGGTCACCCGAAAAAGAAGGACCACTGGTCTGCAGTGAGAGAAGGTGGCAGCCATCTGAGGTCCACATGGATGAAGATGGATGGATAAATTGATAGAGAGAAATGATACAGCACTGGAAACATGTCCAGAAGCCAGACAGGGCAGTTTCATTGGCTGCCCAGGCCCATACAGGAAGCACTTCTAGGTCGAATGAAAACAAATCCATTGAATCTTAGAGTCCGATTTTCCAAATGTTATCAGAAGGAACTAATGATGAGAGCTGCACCAGTCATACCACACCGTGCGTGGTTGGGAAGCTTCAAAAATGTGTCTACTGTTTTACAGCCACTTATTCCCCCCCAAAAAAATCTGTGTGAAAAATTTGTTATGAGCTGTAGCGCATCTGTCATGGCTGTAACTACATGGTTTAGCCACTGTGTAAACTTGGCTTCCAGCACACTTCCTGTACCCGGATCTCATCATACATTCATGGTGTCCCACGAGGATCCACCGCATCCAAAACACGGATGTTTATAATGTTAGTCACACTCTTAACTACGCTTTTAAAAATGAAAAATAAAAACATGCCTTAATGGCTTTCATTGATAAAATGCAGTTTCTCCGATTGTTGATGACAAATAAGTGCTTGTATAATAAGAACAGATGAGGCAGAACAAAACGTGTTCATCGTCTAAAACCAGGAGCTCGGCTCTTTCTTTCGTCATGGTCTTTGCTTATCTGGGGGATGGATGTGAACATTCTGCGAGCGTTTACAGACCAGTTAATTAAGTTAGTTAGTTGGTTAGTCACTTAACTGGAGTTAGGAGGGCGGCATTCAAATCTAAACATAAGCAGCAGCGGTTCTTAATTATTCAAAAGGTCACACACAAAACCCCGCTTCGTTCAGGGGGTTCTGATGTGAGGGAGCCATCTTCCTGACCTTCATCCCACTGAGCAGCACACAGCTCCAGGTCATTTATTGTCCGTATTTTTATTCCTTTAATGATTCAATTTAAATATTTTTAAAGGATGCTTTTAAAGTTTCCATGATGCAGAAATGTCCCTGCAGCATTTCATCAGAAAATCATCATGTTATTATAAACTCAAAGGACAGACGAAACTCATTGGGGGGCACAGAATGATCCGTTTCATTACCATCCAGTCGTTAATGTGCTCAGTTGTCTTGCAACAGGGTGAACAACATTTAATTCACGGCTGCACCAGCATCATGTGTTCAGAAGGCCCCACTACAAGTAATGAGCTCACCCACATTTATTTGCAGGGCTCAGAGGGATTTGGAGAGACTTCTCAGCAGCCACTTTCTGCAGATTGTTTGTTTTGGAAGTGAAGATCATAGCTCAGCGAGCGGGGTGTTGGTCAGCTCGAGTGTACTGGAGGTTCACACGTTAGCAGGCTTCCCAGGCCAAGGCCAAGCCGGCGCTGCCTTTGTGACGCTTCTATTGGAAGGGTTCGCTTATTTACTAGAAAACAAAAACATGCTGGCTTTTTTCCGTCTTTGCACGAACAGAGACTGAGAAATATGCATGCTTGTAATTGTTCTGGCTCCGGCTCAGATCTTTCGCTACCTGTGGAATAGTAACGTATTAGAAGGACTATTTCAGTTATTTTAACAGTGTTTGTGGATGAACTGGAAAGACGAAGAGATCATTGAGGACATTTACCATTAGGAATGCGTAATTCATTGTTTATTGACAGAGAAAAAAAGTGAATTCCTCAAAAGGGGTAGACTTCTCGCCAAAAGTGCTAAATGTTACCTGAAAGCAAATATGACCGGCCACCCAAAACCATCAGATACTGATGCAGTTGTGAAATGTCAGCAGGCGGAGGGCAAAGTGTTCCCGCATTGCTTCAATAAAATGTGCTCGTTAGGCAGTTAAAAAGACTCACATGCTGATCTGGGAACTCTTCACGCAAGACAAGATCAAGAATGTGATTTCGCAGATTTTAAGAGGGACATTCTTGCCTTCATTTCAGCTGCACAATATTTTATCCCTGGCAGCTTTTTCCCTGTGTGACACAGCACGAGTTTGCAAATAGAGTCTGACAAC
Source organism: Aulostomus chinensis (assembly GCF_037954235.1). NCBI lineage: Eukaryota > Metazoa > Chordata > Actinopteri > Syngnathiformes > Aulostomidae > Aulostomus > Aulostomus chinensis. The sequence goes on along the minus strand of NC_141326.1, from coordinate 28,162,139 downwards.
ATGAGAACAGGAATCAACCTGAACAGCCAAACGCTAGCGACCTTAAACCACGTTTGAAAAGCACAAGCTTTCCTTGAGGTGCACTGTGACTGCAGAATCTTTCCTGAGGTAGTCGGAGCCAGGATCTAAATTTAGTTCCAGGGCGCTCTACCCCCAGAGACATCTCTGGTCAGGTGTTCAGGAACTTTGGGGGGTGGGGCAATCAGAGGTTGAATTTTATTTTACGTTTAGTCTGCAGGAGAGACAGAGACTGTTTCACAAGGGTGGGTAATGGCAACGATGTTGGTCGCCCTGATTTGCACGATCCTTGATGACTTCAGACCGAGCGAGGTGGGAAAGCAGACAGCAATGGGCCACAGGAAGTCCCTGGAGCTAAAGGTTCTTTCAGTCGAAATCACTTTGACACTTAAAAAGTTTTTGGTAATACTTGGAAACTGAAAGATTTTTTTTAAAAAAAGCATGAGAGGCGTTTGTCAACATGTCTTCCAGTTTGGGTTTGGCCACAGTTCTGTCAGGGACAACATGTGAAGTCCAGTTGACCACAAGAGACTGGAAGTAGAACCTCTGCTGCTTCATGCCAGAAAGAGCTCACTGAAGATTTTAGGGCAGGTTCCAGGGTGGTTCTCTGGACCCGTCCAGCTTGGACGAAGCCTCCGAGCAGACCTGACCCTGGACCAGGTGAAGGGACATTATCTCTCCCAGTCAGAACAAGCTGATGCGGCCAGAGAAAGGCAAGTTTGGGGTCTCCTGGAGGAGCTCCTACCTCCATGACCCTACCCTAGCTTCTGATGCTCCTGAGAACAGACATCGAGTTCAAATGTGAATCTGCTGACATAAAAGCGCAACTTGTTATGTAAAATCTAATAAGCCAAAATGCTTCTCTTGTCAAAATGGCCTGACTTTAAATGACTGCTTGTGTCTCACCCTGCACGGATGCAGCTCAACTACTTCACCCCAAGGACATTTTTTGCAAAGCAGCTTGAAATTTCCCACAAAGATGCGCTCAGTTAAATAAATAGACACAAGGAAACCTCATTAAGAATAATGGACAGCAACAAACATGCTTATTATTAACAGTTGGATACATGTACTTTATTCATGTTTACATTTATACAAAAATACAGAATACAGTAGAGTTTTCACCCAGAATACCGACCGGGCAATAATTAAATTTGCTTTTTTTGGCACCCAGACTTATTTCCTGCCTAGAGCCATTTGATTCACTCACTGAAGTGGGATGGATTGGATCACTCAAGCCCGAAAGCACTGTTCAGGATGCAGCTCAACTCACTCTAAAACCACACAACAACCCACACAGGAACAGTATTTAAGGGCAGTCATTGTCTCGACTAATGCATGAAATTGCTTGGTCTCAGGCTTCCATTCCTCAGACATGCAGGCTCTTCTGGCTCTTGCACAGACAGGAAAATGGGAGCCCATATATTTTATTCACAGCTTAGACCTGTTGCAGCTCATGATATCCATAGAATATATATAAAAAGCAATGTCTGACATAGTATACCTTGTTTGTTAGTTAGTTTGTGGCTAGACTAGCCCATGTTCTCTGTCAGAATACTGAACACTGCACGTAGACGAATAATCCTACAGAAGATTGATGTCTCAGGTCTAAACTGCCGTTGATAATAAGTTTAAATAATGTTTGAAAATGCATTTTTGAATAGAAAGAATTAACTACACTCTTTTAAAATAGCAATATTTTTCCACACCACTAATTTCAGATAACTAAAACGTACTGTTGCTATGTGAACACCAATGAGGTATACTTTTTCTAACATGGATTCAAACTGCACTCTTTGCTATGGTTCAAAAATGCATTTTGGAATGAATTAAATGACATGCTGACAGTTGCTCTGAACTATATGAACACCAATTTGGTTTTCAAACACAGTTTTTCACGATGTACTCCTGTCTCCTATAAGAAATGTTCCAAATGTATGTAAGTTCCAGATACATAAGCAGTTACCACTTGAGCTGTTTCCTAAAGGTCACAATGGCTAAGATGTGGACAGAAATCTCACAGAAATTCTGTTTTTTTCCAGAACACCGTTTTCTGAATCATAACTGGGCACAAGTCAAATCACATCAACTGAAAAGCTTTTTTTTGTCTTGTTTTTTTTTTTTTTTTTAAAAAGGGGAATCCAACCTGTGGGGTTTATTTGCCCTGTAATGATCTCTCAACCTTCTGCTACCATACAGAAACATATAGACAGACAATAACACGAGTCATACAAGGCACAAAACCAAGAGTGGACATGGTACAATGAAAGACCACAGACATGATAGAGATACTCTGCTAGACACAGAAACAGACGTGCTGCTGCTTTGTCAACTATGGCGGCAGGACGTCCTGATGAAAAAGGTCACAACCAGCGTGTCCCGTTCACACTCCTACCCGTCCACTGACTGTTGTAAATAATCTGGATCCTCAAGTGGTTCTTCACCCACAAAGTGTTGTTTGCCTTTCAAGCACTCATAAATTGGTGTCGCGAACTCACTGACATCCCCCCTCCCCCTCTGGTGTTTAGCTGGTTGTCATTCCAGAATGGAGAAGGAACAAGCCACCAACATTTGGGGTTAAACTAATGGGGACTGACAGCTCACAACAGCAAAACTGCCAAAACAAACAAACAAACAAACAAAGTCTTGAATGCACTGTCGGGTATAATCCACATCTTCCTTATCCAGCAGTACGCTTGCTAATCTGATTCTGGTCATCTCTGTCAACTAAAAACAAACTGTCACATTTCCAGTCCATCACGAGTTGTACTTGGCTACTCTGTGTGAATACCAAAGTGACACGTAGCGGTTGGTCTGTAGCTCAAGGGAAAGTGTTGGTAGATTGCTGAGCGTATGGTTGGATGAAAGAAGATGTGGATTTTACCAGGCGGTGCACTGGAGTTTGGCTCTTTCTGCACTCGCCAAGTCACCAAGAAGTGATGCAGGAGGGGGGGCAAGTGGCTGAGTGAGCTCAAGGAAACTCTTTGTGAGTCTTCTGAAAGGCAAAAACAAAACAAAAATCGGGTGAAGTCTCACATTTATCATCCAGTATTTATCCACGGTAGTTGGGCAAGCCAAGGTGAAATCTTAAACTTGTTGCTTTTCCGGTCAAATAAATTCTCTGAACCAGGGGCCTCTTGCAGCTCCTTGCTTGTCAGATCTGGGAGTGCAAAAAGGGAAAGGAGGCAAGGGCCCTTTGATTTACTGTTAGCAGGAGCCTGGGGGCCTACAAGTACCTGGTAACCTGCCCTTCACTGTATTCTTTGAGGAGAGAAACAAGACTAAAATTCATAGTTTCGTCAACGATTCTTTAAAAAAACTTACTTGAAAGTTGCACCGCTATAGCTCAGTATACAAAGGAAATGACTGTACGCTTCCTTTCACTGTATTTTGGCGCAACTTTAAGGCAAAATCGATATTTAGGTCTGCATGGCATTTCCATGTGGCGAACTTTGTGGGTTTTAAAGAAAGCTAAGGTGCAAGTTTATAAATTTCATAAACATTTGTCAAATGCACTAACTAGCTTAGTCAGATTGTCTAAACAGGTTGTCAATGTGTAGGGTTTTTTCATGCGAGTACAACACTGATACAGAACGTAGGCTGATGAAACCAGTGAGTGAACAGCCTCAGCTTGATTTGCGAGTATATTGCTGTTTAAACAGTATTGGTTAAATTTTTCATAATATATAGTATATTTGATCTTCCTGTATGAGCTATTTTGATTCTCTTACAAAATGTTTTTGTTTTTTTTTTACTTTTTACACACTTAGTAATTTAGTATCTTTCCTTTTCAAAGTTCAAGTTGCCCATCTTTCCTGACTCCAACACAACAACATTAAAGGGACACAGCAAGTTTGTTTGTTTTTTTGTTGGTAGATTCGCCTAAGCACTGTTCTCCCAAGAGCCAGACGAGAAGAAAGAGACACCTCTGCATTAAGCCCCTTTCACACTGCACCAACAACGCGGGTGAACGCGGGTGTTCTGGCACTCTGAAAGGGCCGACTCTGCATTTCAACCCGTGTCCACTGGCGAAGCACTGGCCAACCCTGCTGAGTGTCTCCAGCTCGCTGGCTGCACCTCTGTCGTCCACTCTGTTCAACTGGATGACGTCCATGTTGCCGTTTGTTTACCTCGCAGGGTTCCGGCGTACGTTTATGTGTAATGATGACGTCGTCAACGAGATGACGAACGAGAAAGAAAAACACAGGCACGCAGCCCTCACAGCGGGAGCTCAGACCCGCGTCTGCTGGAAGCTTGAATGCACCCGAATGCCGAGCAAACGCGGGTACTGAGACCTGCTTTGACACGCGTGTTTCAGTGTGAAAGGGGTATTGGTGAGCTGACACCCATAGTGACTAGCTGATTGCTAGTTAGCGAAGCACAGTGAATGGTTGTGGGTGGGCAGCGTGAGCATACATCTGTCAAAAGTCGTCAGTACACTCCTGCATTCATAACAGCGGGGCTGTGCACAACATTTGCTGTGAGATCCTGTAAAATGCTTTGAGGAGGATGGAGAATGAGCGGATTTTCTAAAAAGTTGTTGTGTCCCTTTAAGGAAGCACCGTTCCCTTACTGTCTTGTATATCCTCCCCTTTTACAGGTGTGACTGTGACAGGATAATCAATGAAAAGTGGCTGATCAGTGTATATACCAAATACAACAGCATCACACAAGCACTTTTCAGGAATGTGTCTTTTTTTCTTTTTTTTTTGGGGTGTACAATGCTTTACTATTCTTTAAATGTGACTCATTAGTAAAGGTGCTCTATAATGATCGCTTGAAACGCTTCAGCTTAATCAACTGCAGCAGCTCAGTGCTGCCACCAATAAATAAATACATCATACACTCCCATGAGCACACGGCTAAACTGGAAAATGTGACTACACATTTGACCTAAAATGATAAACATGATAGAATGCGGTTAACGCGAGGGTCAGCAGAGGTAGTAATTCATGCCTCAGTTCATACAGGGTATAACCAGTATCAGTCACTCTCTTCTTGATGAAGATGAAGATGAAGCAGTGGGCCCAAAAACGCAGGCAGAATGTAGTGAAGCACTAACGGGGAGAAAAAGTCTCGCCCAAAGTTGCAGTTTCTGACAGACGCTTTACAGAAGAGTCCAGAGGGGGGGTGGGGTGGGGTGGGGTGGGGTGTGTATGGGGGTTTCTGCTAAAATCTCAGTCTTTTTTTTTTTCTTTTTTCAAAAGCATGGTGTTAATGCAGTCTTATAACAAAGGCAAGCTTATCCATATGGTAGCAGGTGTGGTTTAACCAGAAAACTCTTGCTCGTGGCCATCTTGAAGCCATCGCGAATCCAAAGAGCCGTCGAAAAAACAGGCCGTTCACCTCTGAGATCTCACCATGGAATTCAGTTTGTTTCTCATCATGTTACGTCACCACTGGGTGGGAAACGAAGCCCTACGAGACGGGAAAAAAACAAAAAGAAAGAGTGTCAGGCTCGGACCCGAATGAGAGTTAATCTTCTTTTGCTCTAAATGAATGTGAAGAGGAAAATCTCACCAGTTGTGCTGAAGAACATCGAGGGGTAGCACTACACTGTTTCAATGACGTTCAACATGTTTCTGGGATTAGAAAGAGAGAAAATATTAGATGCTCGCTGGCAAATAAGCAGAATCACACACACACACACGCGTGTAGAATGGGAGCCCTCATATGAGCTCTCGAGCGACACGCATCACATTCAGGAGTCGGGAGGTGACCACACATGGCAGAAGTGGAATGGTTTGGAAGTCTGCTGAGCTCAAACTCCTCACAAGTGTGAACCAATGTGAGCACGCCATTCTTCATGAAGAAGCCCCCAGAGGACTTTTCTCTCTTCCCTCGCGGCTTATTGTGCATTGATGAGCGCTGGCCGATGCGCAGATGGTCAGTAAGCTTGTCGTTGTGGTTTAACCTCTCAAGCTTGAAAGCCGTCCATTGTTTGGCTCCGACCGTGTAAAATTCTAGTTTCTGGCGGAGGCAGAATGAATGTGACATAAATTGGAATCTTATGGTAGACACTGGCATTCGGTAGATGTGTGAGGTTATTTTGAAATCCGCTTCCAGCCAAAAGTGCATTCTTCTTTCGGTTCCTCCAGTTGAATGTTTGAGCTTCACTGTACAGAATGATGTATGTGTGGGGCCGGAACAATGGAAGGCTGTTTTCACATTCACTGGCCAAAGTGTAACGTTGCTCTGTGCTCTGATTTTAAGAGGCGGTTCTACGAGCAGAATTCGTGACATCCCAGTTGTTTTGGAAGTTGATTGTTTTTTTTAACTTGAGACGTATGGAGGGGGATCCCACAAAATTGGTGTGGTTGGTAATCCAGATTTGATTTTGTTCTTTTTTTTTGTCCATTAAAAAAATTAGATTTTTATTTTTTTTGAAACGCTCTTTCTGTCCATCGCCGAGAGTTCTTATGTTCGTCTTTGTCAACGTTTTCTATTTTTCGGAGAGTCCCACTGTGAGGAGTGGGTGCTATGGCAAAGATCTTTGAGGAATTTTATTCTACTGGTGCATGTGGGGACAAACGTTGTGATATCATGATCATTTGATGTTTATCCAAAAGAATTGTTCCTTGTTGTTTATCATTTTATCAGAAGGTCAAAAACTCCCAGACAGCGGTCGCCCTTGGGTCTGGTCTGGACCGCGCTTTTTTTAACCTCTGGCTCTGACGTGGACCACATTTGGGCCCAACACTCATTGTTATCTGGGAAGTAACTAAAAAAAAAAAAAAAAATATATATATATATATACTATTTACCATTTAGCTAGCATTTTTAACCCCCAGTTGTGTGTCGCGTTGCCAGTTGGACGATAATTGCAAAATCACACCACTTCACAAGAGAAGATCTTGCACGGATCACATGATTTCACAAGAACACACCTCCAGCCATGGATATTAGCTTACCGTCAACTGCAGCCACAAACGGAGTTATCCAGCTGTTATACTTAGTTATCCAGCTGTTATACTTAGTTATCCAGCTGTTATACTTAGTTATCCAGCTGTTATACTTAGTTATCCAGCTGTTATACTTAGTTATCCAGCTGTTATACTTAGTTATCCAGCTGTTATACTTAGTTATCCAGCTGTTATACTTAGTTATCCAGCTGTTATACTTGACCAACTGATTGTGCCCGCCAAAAACGTTTGCGAAATAAGCATGCATTATTTTCCCATTTCATAATAACATGATCCTGATAGTTCAATGAAAGATTAGATTTTAAAAGTATCAAATCCTGTCTGTTATTGACGGCGTTTCTCACAAGAAGCTCAAACAAACTCATGTTCTTTTTGAGTTGCCATTTCAAAGGGGTGCCCCGGGCGACCCATCGCTCTGACTTGATGATTTGTGTCAACAAGTTTGATGTTCAGATATGCACAAGTGAGAGAGTAATATGGTTTTATAGCAACAACGCGCTGCTGGTTGCCAACAATATAACCAGCTCTGGAGTGTGTGAGGAAAGGAAAAGTCAAGCAGTCAAGCCGAGTCGTATTACTGTCATGGAAGCTGAAGGGTAAAATCAGCTCACTTTTCTGATATTTCAGCATCTAATGGGGGAGCCGTCCCTTGTGTTCCTGTGAAGAGCCCCCCTTCTCCAGGATTCCGCTGAACATCCTCCTCGTTCCTTCGTGATCTGACCTGTTTGGGGGCAGGAAATCGCTTTCAATACCTACGTTCTCCGTTTCAGCTGAAATCACCACAACTAACATCGACAGTCTGCACAACATCTGAGGAGAGTTGAAAGGCCATCGCCAGCTGTCATAAATTCCACGGAACAAAGTGTTACACTGGCCAATAAAATACAGGCACCACAGATACTTCAGCAGCTTAGTACCGCCGAAGGGGTCCAAGGTCGGCTCACCTTCCATACAAGCAGGAATACAAGGGCTAGGAGTGGAATGAAGAGTAAGGAGAAAAGGCTTCGCTCCACCACCTCGGACAGGAGCCTTTCTTGTTGATCTGGAACAAGAAAAATACAATCAAAACCGAGTTTTCCATTATTTTCATTACTGCTCTGCTTCTGTTGCACAGTCGACCGATTAAATGAAGAGGTGCCAAGATGACCATAAGATAGCAATCAGAGCTCGTGCATCTCCTGGCGCGTTTGTCCTTTTCCCTCCTTTTCTTCCCAATGGCCAGTCACTTCGTTTCTATGCTGTCCTGGTCCTTTTATATTGAGGTTTCTAACCTTTCATCATGGGGGGGGGGATCTCACTGGGATCAATGCCCAAGCTCACAGGTTCCCACTATTTCATGCTGGTCCCTACCAACCAACCAGAGGAGGACAGACTGGGCAGGCAGTCATGTAATACCATGAGTTCCCTGCGTTCCAGTAGAAAAGCTGTGAAAAAGTCAAACTTTTCTCTGCGTTATTCTCTGCTTTTCTATTCTGACTTTTAAATCAGTGCCTTTCAGGTTAGAGGCTAAGCATAAACTTTCTCTCCTCTGCTGCCTGGGGCGACACACACCTGAGCAGGAGAGAAATCCCTTTTGCAACACACAAGTTAAGACATGAGTTACTAGCAGGGGGTGGGGAGTGTGTGTTTGTGTGTGTGTGGGGGGGGGGGGGCTGAGCGAGTCTTGAGTGGGACAGAATACTGTGGCTGCTTTGACACACCAGTTGGACAGCATTTACAGTCCGATCACAAAAACTGACACTTGCCTTGCTGAACAACAGAGGAACCACAAACTTACGTGTTTTGCAGCCTGTTGACAAATCACACTGCGAGCCTCGACTGCTGGACGTGGATGAATCTGAGGGGGAGGAGAGAGAGTTTGAGGTTACCAGGATACTGAGAGGAGAGATGAAACGAAAAAGGACAAAAAGGCTGGAATGTTACTGATTGGCGATGATAACATTTCATTGTCATGCGCTGGAAAGTTGCTTCAATGCAACCTTTTCACTCTCCGCCCCCAAACACACTCACACACAACAGAACCCATCTGACCACTCCGGCAAAGAAAAACCAAGTGCTTGGGAAGATTGGAAGATTGCTCTGTAATCAACACGTACACAATCAGGTTTCGGCTCTTTTCTTCCTTTTCACGTGTGCTACCAGGGGACATCTTGTCTCTGTGACTCAGCCGCGTCTCTGTGGACCGTCTAAGCACTGAGACGGTTTTGAGTTTTTATCTCGCAAAGTTCTTGTGAAGAAATAATGCATTCAGTATGAAAAGCTTCTCAAAATGGCCACCAGAGATGTGTCCTAAATAGAGCCTGCTCACAATGGTCCAGAGAGGGGTGGCGGTGGTTTGTGCGAGCAGAAGTGAGCTGAACCGTTTGAGCACTGGCTCAGACAAAGTGTGTGGGAAGTGTGACTTTCACCATCAACAGCTAATATATTTCTCCTGTTGATATCTGAACAGCGAGGGTGCAACACCGCTGAGACTGAACAATGCCTGCAGATGAGAAAAATATTGTTTCAATGTGTCGACAGACAAAGTTTCCACAAGGTTGGTGTGGCTGTCCAGGCCTCCAGTCCAGGCAAAGTCAACTGCTTTCTGGAGGATGAGTTCAGCGTCGGTTCTGTGCATGAACTCTAAAGACAGGGTAACACTCCCAGTGGCTAAATACACGCAAGGAAACGGGGAACTGTTTTGAATTTTTTTTTTTTGTGGAAAAATAACAAAATTGTCCATTTTGGATGAATAGTCAAAGTGCATTTGCTGCTCTCAAAGCCACGGAGTCAGACACAGCACGTGAGGGAGGATCTGGGTGGAGGGTTGCAGCAGAAGAGACCGAGGCAGCTCAAGTAGAATATTTGCCATCACATGTATCCATAGAACCTCGTCCTGAGCCTCATCGAGTGATGCAGGTAGTTTCTTTTTGTGTAGGAACAACAGTTTTCCCATTTGCCATCCGGATACAATGACAGTGTTTTTTTCATGAAGATGCTGTCAGATGAAATTTGTTGACATGTTGACAGAGAAGTGAGTGACATCTCCAACTGTGAAACCAAAACCGTCCTGATGGCTTCACACGGCTGGAGCTGAACGTCTGTGGGACCCTCGATGACGTACTTGGTACTTTCTGTCCTCTACGTACATTTGGAGCTTCTGCTCACGCAAATGTGCGAATGATGTCTGATCGAATGCTTGAAAGTCAGTGGTCCCGCGTCAAATGTGCAGCTGGCCACCGCTCACCTCAGGATCCAGGGCCAGCTTCATTCCAGATACCAAATAGTATCGTCAAACCCGGCGGTGAATACGAGTACCGCCTCTGTGCTTGCATTACCTTTACACTTCAGCCGGTTGGATAAAACATGGACACACATGAAAGTACAGCATGATCACAAAAGAGACTTCCAACTCACATACTGACACCGTGCTGTTGCAGGCCAAACAGACCGACTACTATGACGCACAACATCAGTGCTGGCTCTTTAGAGTTAATAGAAACGACAAGGCTGGCAAACGATCCCTTTCTCTGACCTCAGCAGCTGGGACAAACACTGGAGTGCAGAGGAAATGTAGTTATTTGACCATTTAAAACCAATTAAACGCCTGAGATTTGTCAGTTGAAGCTTAAATCTGTGCCCCTCTGCACAAACTGCCTCACATATTTATTGTTTTCATTTCAACAATATCTTTTGAGAATTCTGACTCCATAAGCCGGTGGAAATTGACATCGCATGTCTTCAAAGGGAGTACACTTTCTGGCAGATTAAACTTGATGAGGTGGGAGATTACATTATTAAAATAATTAGAGAGCTCAATGTCCAAGCAGATCCAGTTCAAGAACATGTGGAGACAATAAGAAACATCAGAAAATTGGCTGAGCCTGGATGGTCTCTCTCAGGCGCACTCGTTTTGTCGGACTACGAGCTCATGACACATTCAATTTATAATCCTTCAAAACACAGGCAAGCAACAGCGACTCTCAGATTTCAGAAAACCTCACAAAAATATCTAGAAATCTTCTTCAAAAAGTAACAGGAGAGATTCGTGTCTTCATTCCTGCATTGAGTGGCATGCAAATAGTGAACTAAAAAACAAAACAAATGAGGGCGTTTTAATCCATAACCCCCCGAATAGTTCTCTTAAAACAAAATGGTAAACTTCAGAATCATTTTTTGAAGCAAGGTTCATGTATATTTTCTCTAAGAATACATTATGTATGCTAATATCAATGTAGTATACTTGTATTTGTAAAACAATAAAAAGTATAAAGATTAATTTACCAAATGAGATACTTTTAGGTAATGAAATATAATTTTGCATATTTTTCCAATCTTAAATTGACATTCTGAGAAGTGCTCTTACTTTTAGTTTAAAAACAAGTAAATGAGAAGGAAGCGTCGTAAGTGGACTTGGAACAGTGAACGGTTTCTTCCTCCTGCCAGGGAAGAGCAATCAATCCAAGCAAAATGGAATAAGAATGCAGATTTGTTCACCTGTTAAATATTCTTCTGATGTTACTGTGTAGGGCGTGGTGGGACAGGGAGGAGGGTCACAGTCGTCGGAGTCTTCTCTACGCTGTGCAGCTATGAGGAAGTCTGTAACAAACTCAAAGTATTGTGCTGTCTGCCACCTCTCTTCCCTGTAGTGGCACTGAAATTCGAACATGATCGGCTCCTGCAAACACAGAAAGAACGGCAGTCAGGTTTGTCTCCAGTTTGTTTCGTGCTGTACTTTCATGGGATAAAAGTGTTGTATCTTATCTGGGTGGTCAAGTGTCTGTCAGATGTGGCTGTGAATGTGCTGTTGTGTCTGATCCCACTGGCTAACTGCTAATACGCTCCAGGTGAGCGCGACCGTCGGCTTGAAGCAGCTGTTGCACAGCCAGATCCGTGGTTATGGGGCGGCGGTACTCTGGACTAATTGTGTACTAATCACTGTTTAAAGGCATCAGCCATGTGAGAACGTTTAAGCTTCAAAATGTTGATGTCTGTCAACTTGATATTTCAAGCCGCTCCGTAACTTTCCCTTCTTGGTAGCATGTTCATGTTGGCCACAGCTGTTTCAGCAGGGCACCTCCGTCAGCCTCCAGCCCCGGCGCAAAAGCGCTCTGATTTTGAGCAGCTGGTTGTGGCTTCATGGGCCTCTGGGCATAGAAAGTAACAGATGAGGACAACGTGTTTAAGAATTATTAAAAATTTAGATGCCAGAATCAATATGAGGCAGTGGGGGGGTTTCCATTGCTTATTCAAACAAATGAATTGAATCAGTGTGTATCCGTGATCCCGTAGTTAAAGTGATCAATATGCAGGTGGTGAAACTGAGTGTGGCGGCGCTGACAGCTGGTTTCTGCTGAACCCTGCTAGAGGCAGCTGGCACACAGCTGCACGTCACAGCCATCCAGATACTTTGATTTGAGATGAAAATCAAATGAACTCCAGTTAAAATATGTGGAACAAACCCCAACGAGAACTTACCACGGACCCCATGTTGAGTCGTAGTTCTTGGAGCATTTGGATGAATATACTAATATCTTTCCTGTTGGATGAAATGTTCCCAAACTTGTGAGCTAAATCTTGTAAACTGTCCTCCAAATAGAAGACATTTAATTTCACCCAACACATCCCACCCTGGAAGAAGAAGAGCAGAGACACGGACCAGCATGAGTTCCCAGTCCTCACCAGACTTACAAAGGTAATACAGAAATCCTCCATGCAAGTTTAATGCAACTGAAACTGCAGACGTCCTGACAACATTTGTGTGTATCACACATGCATGATAACACACTGTGGTGCTTCATAAATTCCAAATGAGGCTTTTTGTAATGATGATGACAAGTTGATTTATTACATGATTGCATTTTTGCAATTATCGGGGTTATTCAGTCCTCATCAGAATCCACCCGCATTTGGCGGGTCTTAATTTCAGAGCCCGCGTCAGTTTGAAATGTGCTTTTTTGAGACGCCAGTGGCTTCACCATTCAATAAAGTCAGCGTTAGCACGGGGATGCTACAACGACCAGAAGCCTCATCATCATCACCATGTAAGGATGATAGTTAGCACTCCGCTTTCTTACCCTCAATAAGACTTCAATGTCTTACCTCTTCTTTTGGAACGTAGCGTACAGGAATTTTGTAATCTTTAGGAATATTATGTCTCTGTAAAATCATAAAAAAGATAATCATTCATTTAATTGCAAAACATTTAACATTCAAATTCTAAAAGGTAGCAATACAGCACATAAAATGACCTCACCCTGCTTGTATGGTTAATTATGACATTGACAATGTTGACATGAACAGCACCACTCTGATACTGACCTGATCAATACAATACTACCGATGATATGGTAACACATCCTGCTTGCAATCATATTCAGCTTTAACTCAAATTTTGGAACGCTGGATGTAATGTGCGCTAATATGTTCAGCCATTAGTCCGACTCAATAGTCAGGTTATTACGTCCATGCACATATAGTTATTTAGTGTGTGTGTGTGTGTGTGTGTTTCTTCTAAAAGCAGCCATTCAATAACATCCGGTTGCTCTTCCTAAAGTAAACAGCCAGAATCCCTGCTAATATTCAACCAACACACTGTTTTAATTTTGTGTAATCAATTGCAAATCAAATTACAGTTCCTCATTCTAAAATACAGAGATATTTTGACAGCACAAGACCACAGTAACCAGAATGAAAGTGTCGTTCTTACCAAAATAGAGAGTGTAGAGATGTCATCTGTCACTGGGTTGACGTCAAATTTACTCGAGTGTACCCCAAGCGTGATGAACAGCAGTAAATGGACACAAACGCGTATCCAAATCTGTGGAGAAATCACAAGTTTGTCACATCTGGAACCACACAAAACAAACGACAACCAAATCTGTGTTTGGAATGGTAACATTTCTCATTCCGCAGGCAGCCATAAACTTGGCCTGATCACCATCTCATGGCAGTTGGGCTCCACACAACACCGATGCGGCCAATCATAGATGGAACAGGTGACATCACAAGTCACTGACGGGATTTTAAAAGCTCTTTCAGGGAGACGTAACGCTGTCAGTGTGGCCAAACACCACAGCTGAGCCTTCCAAACCCTGGATCTTAATAACCCACCAAGTCCTGCCAGGAGGCAGCAAACAATGAGAGAACTTTCAGGAGGTAGTGTTTCGGATTGTTCTTTCTATTGGGAAAACAAAAAGCTCAGTCTGTAAATGCCACGAAAATTCAAAATTAGAAACTTTCCATGGGGATAAATGTGTGGCATACGACGGCGAACACGCTGGGGAGTTTATGTCAACATTTTGTAAACTCGTAAGCAGATTTGTGTGCACCACACGTTTACAATGACACGGGTTCCCACTGATTCCCGTGTGTTGCTGTGAACTGCCACGTATTCCAGTAAAGCTTGTGAAAAGATAGCAACTCTTTTCCCACAGCGACAAAACGACAACGACGACAACATTTCTGGAAACTTTTCACACCGTTGCTACATCTTAGATCCTCATAAGGAGTGTTCATGACAGACACCACCCGTATCTTCGATCAGAATTGTTAGCATAACAAACATGTTTTTGGCGTGTCGGGGGAAGCCAGAGTACCCAGAGAGAACCCACGCACGCACGCACGCGGAGAACACGCCTCGGGACAGAGGGGCCCCAGGGCCTTCCTGCGATGAGGCGACGGGGCGAACGGCTGCGCCACCCTGTTACTGAAGCTAGGATACATTCATTCAGGTGTATTTTTACAACAGGAAAACACTGAAATAACAGCCGCTCCTTTCGTCACACCTGAACCACACCTGCGCCTCTTCACTGATTGGGTCAAACCCCTGTGGACTGGACACACTTCATGCATCCTCGGCACCTGATAAGATAATTAGGGTCTTCGCCGGACCCTATTATTCCTTTCGCGATCTTACGCAATATCACATACTCCCTCAAAAACTGCATGGACTTTTTTTTTTTTAACTACAGATTTAATATTCACGGTGGGTTGCATTCTAGGTTTTGGTTTTTGTTGGGTTTGTTCAAAACCAAAATTGGTGACAGACACATTGACTTTAAAGATTATTAATGAAATGAAAATTGCATTACATCTTATCTTAAATCTTTGGTTTTACCTTTCAGCTGCTTGGCATTTTCATACACTCAAGAACAAACCAATGTACCAAAATGTGGTTTAACTCGATACATCCGTCTCGAGTCTTTCACTGGACGTCTCAGCATGTGGGCTTTTTCCCACTCAGAGCAGATCCACAACTGCGTAAAACAAGACTGACTTCTCAGGTGTTGAAAATTGATGTTACGTGTCATCGATATTCGACAGCACTAAAACAGTTGCAGTCGTCTACTCTCCAGGTGAAAAGGTCTGGGACCCCTGATATGCAGGACTGAAGCCTGGTTCTCATTGAAAGGGTACCACGTGCAGGCTGTCGCTAGTTAAATGTGTCATTTCTGGTTCAAGATTTCATTAAATGGAACCCTGGAGTTTTCCCACAAACAAAACAAATGCCATGTTTGCATACTCATCAAAGTGCAATGTGTGTGTCCTTGGGGGTTTGTGTAGTTGTTCCATACATCACCATCCTCATTAAACACTTTCAAAGCTAAATAATGAATTACTTTAAATTCGTTATTATTTATATCCATCTTTACTAGCTTGGGGTCGTCAGCATCCATGGCTTTGTTGCTTCATTATCGTATTTCGTGGCAGCCACCTGCAGCTCATAAGAATACTACAAACCTACTGACATGTCACCTGCAGGCCGAGCAGAAGTCCTGGAGGAAGCGTGAGAGACAAACAGCAACGAGCATACAAAAAAAAAAAAAAAAATGCTCCGCACCACGTCCAGAGGCAAGACACACACGGGGGACCTCCAGACGGTGGAAAGTGCCCTGTGGGAAGAGTGTTTCATGGAATTAACCAGTAATTCCAGTTAATACATGAGCTGAGGGTGATTTCAGCATGGGGTTAAAACCTATATTGAAGTGATGAAAGGACACTAAATACCACCTCATGAACCGGGAGTACTACTTAACTCAGGGAGCCCTGGGCTGTTGTCAGGCTAATCCCAACATTTACTTATTTTCTTACCTCTGATTTTATCAAACCTAGCGTACCTTTAGTTTTTTGTTTCTTGTTTTTAAGGTTTCGTCAGACCTTTCTAGACATCCGGATCTCCCATAATCCTTGCAGATCTGTCAAAGAGGAACGGGCGTCTCGCCATAAAACGAAGAGATCTGGAATCTGACGATGTCGACGTGACTCGTTCATTAAAAAAAAACAAAAAAAGAAGAAGAAGAAGGCGCCACAGAGCCACTGAGGCCAGTGTCACTGCACTCAAATTCATTATTTTTGTGTGGGAAACATAAATGCAGGAATATCCTGTCATTTCAAAAACCAGATTACCCAAAAACGCACCATGAGTGTGTAACCTGTGACAGGTGGCATTCATTGTAGTGATCATTCCACCACAGTGTGTACTTCAGTCTGCACCTCTGAATCCAAACATTACCTGGTTTGATCCCCCCCACCCCCCACCCCCTCCCCTTCTGGATGCCAGGGCCGGTTCATCGCGGCTCGTTTTATGCAGGCTGTCGTCTTGGCAGAGGCGCCCTCCACGCGCCCTGTTTTTATGATATGTAGCACATGGTGAAACAATCAGATCATAGTTAGGGTTAACCCACTGAGAAGCAGGAGGAGACAAAGCTGGAACTGTAAAAACCAAACAACAACAACAACAACAACAACAACTACTTGAGCATTCATTGGCTTCTCTGGCAAAACACTTTGTGACAGGTCACATTGTTGGAGAGGTCAAGTTCGGTCGAGGTTCTGAGGGTTAAGGGAGCCATTTATGTAACAATTCTGCTTGAGTGGAAAAATCTAGGAGCCAATTGAAAAAACATCTGGCCAGTGATACAAATAAATGGAAAATTCATTTTGTGAGTTTTATTTACTGGGATTTTCCTGGGGCCAAACTAAAAATGGCCTGTTAGATTCTAATCAGAATTTTGACTCAAGGAACAAACAACTGCTTTTTCTCTGCTTGGGTCTCTTGTCAGCCTAAAAATCTTTTTTGATGGATTCTTTGAGCTTATTAGACCAAAACGATTTTTAAAAATTTTATCTTTACGCATTTAGCTTGTAAAAAAAAAAAAAAAAGGCAGCTCCTCTTTTCTTTTTCTTCTCCTGGTGCTTCAAGTTAGCCATCCCGAATGCAGTTAACAGACTGTAAATAAATGAAGGGTGTCGTCAAAGTCAAATCACAATTAAAAAAAGAAGAAGTTTTTTTAAGTTTGCAGAGGTTACAGGTGGTGGTGATAAGCTTTCATTGCTTCCATTTATATGCTTTCCACTTATTATAAGACAGTGTGAGACTCAAAATTACCACACTCACCCAAGTTGACATGCCAGTCAGAGCCTGAGCCGAAAAATACCCACGTCTACTGCCACGTCATGTGACCCGGGAGTGAGTCCCCATTAAAGCCATTCTCCTTGCAGACCAAAACCAGGTGTTAGCAGGTTCTTTGTCCAGGGGCTTTATGCTAGGCAGCAAGGCAGGATGTTCCCCTGCCACGACTTGGAATAGCAACCCTCCCAGCTCGTGCAGTACCAGCTCGTTCACGCTCCCACGTGTCTCGCACAAACACAACACAGCCTCGGCATCCGTGTAAGACGCAAGAGAATTTCTAACAACTGCAATGACGTCACATAAGAGTCACATAAGAAGGTAGACCGGTGTGCTGGGCGGCTCCCACAAAACCCTGAGCTCGTAGCAGAAAACCATTGGTCCTCAAATAAAGCGTTTATCATCTGTAAAGAGAGACTGGGATCATAAACCGCGCGCACCACTTTCCGGAACCCATTTACTACGCATCAGGGATATGGTTAAGATCTGGCTAGGTTCAGACGTGGTAATCGCCCATGTGCCTCTCACACAGTGGCTGCAGCATTCGCCACGCCATTGTTATTTGACATCTTGCTGCATCTCACAAAGAAGCCAGAAAGGGTTTCCTTCACGTCTGTGTCAGCTCCAAAAGTCCGTGACAAAGCAACTTGGGGGTAAGAACAGCATCAAGTCTGTGAACCAAACAGTGGCTCCTTTCATATAAATAACAGAGGCTGATTGAAACTGGCAAAATAGCAGCTATTGCTTCTCGTTAATTAGTCAGGAAAGCTATTTTTCCAGCCGCCAGTGGTATGCCCTCGGGGGGAAGTTTGCCCTCTGACTGTGAGAAAAGGTAGACTTTGAGGACAAGGCTGTCGTGTTGGAGCAGTGTCTGTTGTGATCCGCAGATATCAGATCTAAACCAGATGAATGCAAGTACACACACTGAGGATCGAGCATGGCAAGACCATGCGTATCTTGTGAGTTTAGAAGTTGAGCCCTGCAGCTGCATGTGGGTACTGAGAAATTAGAGAGTGACTAATCAGGACTGGCTTCTAACTGCTCTTCTAACCCCCAAAAGTAACATGAGCCCTGATTGGTTCTCGTCATGGACAACATGACTATAGATCCACGCTTGCAGACAGGGTATTAGGGAATGGTGTCTCTCTAAGCAGCAAGCAGTATCGTAGTAGTACTCTCACATGTGTGAGTAGATTTAGTGAATGCGATTAAACAAGAACAGAAGGATGTTCTAGCAAACACATTTTCGCCGTTCTTCTTACTGAATTTGCTATGTGATGGCGTCGCGTCTTCTGATGCTGATTGGCCGAGGGAGCTTGTCTATCATGGACTCCATCCTCTCACAGTAGTTCTAGGTAAGAATCCAGATGTAAGTGCTCCTCTTTCAATCTTCTGAGATAGAGAAGGTCCTACCTGCATTAACAAGGTGTTTCTTCTGGCTGAAAATTGGTAGCAGGATGCTGGAATGAAGCACCTTCACTGCAGGTCTGCTCACTGGACAGTGTCTACACTATTAAATAGTCTCTTTACTATCTGTTTCTTTTATTCAGCTTTGTATCCTCTCTTTCTCCGTCAGCATCACCCAAACAATGCTCCACCTACTTTCCACACTGATAGGTGGGGGAGAGGAGATCCATTCATGCAGCTCCTGCAATCTGGCTGTACCACTTAGCCACATTAGCATGTCAGTGGTTGACCTTCAACTAGAGAATGTGTCTGACCACTTACGCTCCTCCGTCTATGGGGAGCCAGGGCGTGTAACACCACGATGACTAAATTTAAAGCGCACAATGAGGAGAAGGAGTTACCACCAGCCAGGGCAAACCAGTTAGCTCTCACCACCAAAACCGGGAGACCTGGAGCACATCTGTCAACCTCGCTGAGGAGCTGACTGCTGCGATGGAGATCTGGGGCCTCACTGGCATGCATGTGTAAACCTGCGTCCAGGGCCTCACACTGAGGCGGCCCCCTCCCCAGCATTTCTCCACATGGGACACGATGTCATTCAGGGTCATTGTGTATTTTGTCCATCAAAATCTAAAAACTTGTAACTCTAATTTCAATGATACACTACTTGTGGAGCCTTAAAGACCTAAGCACATAGCAAGAACCAATCTAAAGCTTTGCCAGGCACATCAGACTGCATGGAGGCCTCCACTCCCTGCTTCTGATTTTGGAGCATCAATGGAGGACCTGAGGCAACAGCTGATTCTCCAATTCATGACCTCTGGTTCAGAGATGTGGAATTTCAAATCTGAAGCCTCACCATGCATTTGGGTCTTAATTCCTACCAAAAACTTTTATGTATGGGTTTTTTGGTTCAGTTTGCTATATTACAGAGGAACTGCAGGGACTCAATCCCTATGCTAGCAGACATTTTGTTTCCCCCTGGAACCTGGACAGAGTACCATGTGGTTTTTGTTGGGCCACCTCAAAAAACATCCACAAGATTAACCAGAGCACCAACATCAGCTGCTAGTAACTGGAGAGTTGTCAGTTTGACGCATACACGTATCCTCCAGCAAGATATCCGACCCGTTATCGCTCTTGATGAGAAGGATGGCATCTTGCATGACAGCCTCCCCCATCAGCATGTGAGTGTGTGAATGAGGCAACACTTTAAAGTGTATTGAGTGCCATAATGGTGGAAAAGCACAACATAAAGTCCATTAACTATGAATACATTCCTTCACCTCCGCTATCCCAGCACATACTGAACCACCACGTCTGTGGCATAAAGGAAACCTAATGGATT
Organism: Aulostomus chinensis; assembly: GCF_037954235.1. NCBI lineage: Eukaryota > Metazoa > Chordata > Actinopteri > Syngnathiformes > Aulostomidae > Aulostomus > Aulostomus chinensis. The sequence continues at coordinate 28,142,053 of NC_141326.1, read as the reverse complement.
TTTCTTGTTTGAAAAGTCCTAAAAGGAATTAACAACTGACCTCAGCGATCAGAGGCGGAGTGGATTTCAATCAACGTGACTGAAATGAAAACCTTCAGAGAGGCCAAGGCTTTCATCAAAGTGCAGAACTCCAGTCAGCTCTCATGGCTGTGGAAGAATGAACTACAACGATTTGTAAGAGTAGGTGAAATGTAAAACATGTGTAAGACGTGTTTTGCAGTTATCAATAATTGGCTGCATTAAAGGTCAAAGCAATGTCTCCATGAGTCGGTCTCCATTCATTAGAAATGAGAAATGGCAGAAACAAAATTGACGTCCTGCCATGAGTTTCACAATCCCACTTTAACCCGCTTCCAGGAGCCGGGATACGTTGCTGCTGCACTGTCTTCCCCGGGTGCATTCCTGGTCTCATGGAACAACATTTGTCCTCTGCACTGAAGCCAGCTTCTACAGATCCATGTGCAGCACCAACTCTTTTGCCAGTGCCTGGTTTGGGACCATCATCTGTACTATACTAACATACATTTTCTGATGATGAGGAGAAACAGGAGCAGTGTGGGAAGAGCATGCAACCTCCTCAGAGACCGGACCTTGGATGGCTGGGACACCTTGAAGCCAGGGCCGTCTTGCTTGAGGCCTTGGCTGATCCCTCAGCACCACTTTTCTAAAGGAGTTTCAGCTTTGCATGAAGTTCCTGTAGAAAATCCACTGCACTCATCAGCAGCCCTCCTGAGTTCTCTTACTGCATCTGCCTGCATGCTCAGATCCAGCTCAGGATCTTCCATCAGTCCGGCCTCCATGAGCATATTGGCTGCATGGACATCCCAAGCTGCAAAGCACATATTGATGCAGTGATGTTTACTGCTGTCAAGCAAATTAAAGAATACTGCAATAAATTGTGGCTGCTAGGAGAGGAGTAATGATTCTCTGTGCTGTCATCTGTTAGCTGGCAGCCTTGATGGAGGTGACATGAAAAAATACCTGCTACCAGGGTGGCAAAGAGAAAGCAGCCGAGCTGATACCTTGCAGTGTGAACAGGGCCTTATTTCAGCTGTTTTACTGCTTAATGGAGTTGCCTTTGCTGACCGTGCACGAACAGTTAGCGTTCATTGGGCAGACCTACCTCATCACTGCGTCAGTCTCACCATATTATGCAATGGATCTGCAGCGCTCCTTAATGGGGATTAAAGCCGGCCCGAGCCAAATGAAAACAATTCAACAACCTTGAAAGTGAACTTCCTCTTTGGTGGAAAAAAAAGGCTTTAGAGCATTTCACAGATGAGGGGATCACAGCGAGCTACAGCATATCTAATCCACTGGCACAGCGCAACAGGATTTAGTTTCATCAAGAGCGGTTTTGATTTTCAGGCTTTCTCTTTGCTGCAATTTGTTGCATCTCATTCACACATTTACACATTCATACTTCTGTCTTTGACAGGATTCCTGCCAGTTAGAGGATTCGGATCAGTCGTTTTGAAATCTTCAAGGCAATCTTCCGCCCACATTCCTCCTGCTACTATATTTTTCTGGAACAAAGCCACTACAGGAAGAAGACAGAGTGATATTCTATCAGCGGCAGCAAAAGCAAAAGAAAAAGCACCACACCAAGGGCAGATGGGATGTAATTCAATTCCTCCTTGCATCTACTGCTTACCAAATCTAATCATCTTTGAATGGCAGACAGGGATGATCAGGAGGCGGAGTTCAAGGAGCGATTAGGAGGAGACCAATAATGTGTGCGGCGTCTTGTAATTCATCCGATATGCTAAATCCTACTGGATAATAACAGCCAGAGTGCAGCATGTAAGGTCAGGGGTTCAGCATCGTACATACCCCCCCCCCCCCCCACACACACACACACTCTCTCACATGCCTTTTCTTTTCCTTTTCATCTTCCTAGTTATTAAAGAAATTTAAAAAATATTTTAAAAAATCATCATCAAACTCATCAATGGGACATTTTTCTCTGTCAAAACTTGATGAGGTGGAGCTTCACTTGTCATTGTCAACGCTGCTTTTTGAGACACAGTTTAGTTTTTATTCTGTTAAATCTATATGAAATGTTACAGGTGAAATCATACCGGATCATATGGTCAAACCCCCCCCCCCCCCCCCCAAAAAAACAAAACCCAGTGACACTCATACCTGTCAAGCCAGGAAAGATTTCTGAAACATAAGTAAACACAGAACGTTGGAGAGGTCTGCAAATGCCTGAACGCTGGGGTACGAGCGCTTCAGATAAGATCAACTCAAAGAGCTCTTGTGGTTCAAATCAATTCATCATAATCCATGTTTCAACCCATGCAGCTTGCAATTAATTTTTTCTTTCCCCACACAACCATTGGTTGACCCCAATGATCTTGCAACTCCCTCTGGGCTCCCAGGTTGACAATTTGGAAGATTTTGAAGCCCGACCAGGTTAAATTTCTGCAAACCCTTATTGGTATCACCTCTGCTTCAAAGGCACGTTGTACCACTGAAGTGGAGAAAAACACTTGCAAACATTTGCACAACATCAAGGATGTGTCTTTCAACATGTGTGTTTAATTTGTAGAGGGGGGAAAAAAAAGGCACGCAAAAGGTTTAAATGTTCTGTCGCCTACACATCTGCTTTCCTTTGAGAACGGAGCAGCTGTGGCTCACAGGCTGCCGGGGCTCACGGTTGCCATTCACCTTAATGTGTTTCCTTGATTTCCTGTGGTCATCGCTGGTGCTTTTGTGCGAGAGCACGCAGGACGAAGTCGATTCAGCCACGTAGCCGGCAGGATGTGATGTGTGATGACAGCATCATCGTCACGGCCCATGAAAGACCCCAGACCAGTGGTACTGCTGTGAGTGAATTAAGCCGCAAGCTGTGACGACAAGGCTCGGCTCTCCACAGGTTTAACAGCGCTGACAAGTTGTAAAGCAGCTTTCTAGAACACGTTTGAACAGTTAGCATGAATTAGGGAGGCTGGACAGCCTTCAGACCTGACATCCCTACCAGTGCAGCCTGGACCGCTGGAGGGTTTCCCTCCTCTGATATTCTAGTTTCCATTCTGTAATCTGAAAATTTACTAAAGTCTCTTTTCTTGGAACATAAAACGCGCATTAATTTCACATTTTCCCCCACATTATTTGACTTAGGGATCAAAACATGACAACGTAGCATTTTTCGGTTAATGTTCACGGCTAAATAACTGTCCTGTAAAAATATCAGAGATTCCCCTGAGACTCAGGATTTTTTGCTTTGCTCTGTTGAGGAGGTTTTACCGGCACCCAGGGCTGGTCTGGTCTGCTGGATGGACACAGATTGGACACTTACGTACTCCCACCTCAACAGACAGTCAGACTGGCTTCTTACTGCTCCGAATCAAAACAGCCTGCCACCAAGTAGTCGAGCAAAGCCAGCGGGCATCTGAGCATAGAGTAAGTGCCATAGCAACCATGTATTGTCACTAACACTGCAGCAGTCTTGGAATCAAGCTCATTCTCTGTGTTGGAAATTTCCAACCTTTTAAGAAACAGTGAATCCCTCAACCTTGTTTCTCAGTTTTCTCCGGTCATGTAGCAGCATTTTCAGAAACAGCTGAGCCTTGAAGTACAGACTGTCTTTCTTGCCGTGACATTCTTGTGGAGCTGTTCAATTCCTCTCGACACAACCAAAGAGTCACATCTACAAGACTAAATGCAAAACATATTTAAAAAGTACCGCACTTCATTGGAAACTCCAGTTGAAGTGGTGGAGACGGTTTCTCTGCTGACGTCGGAGCAGAGTGCACAGAAATGTGCGATAATTGCTGAACCCTAGATTCAAGTTATAGCTGTCACACATGCGCACGGGTTGGTGAGCAGCTCCAGCTCATGCACGACCTGTCAGTTCATGGGATATATGTGGGAAATAACACGGGACAACCAAATCCAGCCTTGCTAAATGTCTCGTACTCTTAAACTGCCCTGGAACAGCAGCAAGGACCAACAGGGTTCCCATCCCTATAAGCTCACTCCGCGGCTCCCATAGCGTTCCACATATTACGCAACCCCCCCCCCCCCCCACCCCGCCACCACCACCACCACCTGTCAAAGCGTGTGTCAATGTTTACAATTTGGATCCTCATGAGGATGAAGCAGAATCTTTGTGGTCACTTAAAGCAAAAGAAAACAGATGAGGGTGAATCACAGGAACAGCAATGAGGTAAATTTGGTGTGACAACTTTCCCTGTGTCTCCGCAGGACACACGAGGTTGGAGCTGGGAAAGACCCTCCCACAGCTGCTTCTCATCTGGGTCGGATTGGCCCAGCAGTGCATATGAGGAGACGCTCTGGCCAATCAAGATGAACGACAAACATGCACAGACCTCACACACTCATTGATACGCCACACAACGGATTTACTGGTTCCCATACTCACTCCGTGTAAACAGGCAGAAATCATTTCATAAATTGAAACAGTTAAAAAAACTGTAGTTTAGAAAACAACCATGCAATCACTCGAAAGGAAACTTTCCATCATCAAGAAAAGTAAGTCTTTATCGTAACTGTACAGAGACACAATGAAAACGTTCCAACCTGCAGTGACATCATCTTTTTATATAATCAGATATCGCAGGAAAAGGGTTGAACTGGACCTGAACTGTTTTGATTGGGCTTGTTTTCCATAGCTATGTACAATAGAAGATCAGAAAAGACCAAACCTGATTCCACTTAACAAGTTAAACAAGATTTAAAGTTTCTAAAAAGATGGCAGGTAAGAAGCCAATGATGTCTTATTTTGCTTTATGCAAAATAGCTCCACAGCTTCAAACTGGAATGTCAGTCTCTCTCATTATATTTTCTTCTTCGCGGAACAAAGGTTCAAGAACTGACACTCTGAAGTGCACAGATGACTCACTACAATACTCACGTGTTGCTTTGGCATTTCCTGGTCCTACACACTGCTGATCAGAAGTCGCTGGCGCTGCAGCGAGCACCATTTTCCACCATTTCACCGTGTTTCAAACCATCTGGTCACCCTGAAGCTCCCCTGTCTTGGAAGCTTCAGGGTGACCAGAAACGAGACCTTTGAAGGTGAGTCCAGTAAGGGTGTGGGCCTCAAATCTCCGCAGGCGCATACGCCGCATTGGAAACAACAAATACTGTTTGACAGTTTAAAAAAAAAAAAAAGCAGATTGCCACCTACCTGGTTCCATAATATGAAACAGGTATCTTTCAGTGTACGTACAATATCTGAAGTTTTTCCAAAAATGTGCAGAATACTTATTGTGTTGGACAAAAATGATTGAGAAAATCAGAAATTGTAAGGAAACATAAAAAGGGACAAAATACTAGACAACAACAATCAAAATCAGCAAAAGATTAGTTCACGTCAAAAAAAAGAGAAAAAAAAAAGGGCAACAGCCATGAAATTAAATTAATTCCCAGTTGCTTCAACTTGACTTGATGCTGAATGATGATAAACTGTCAAGAAACACTTGAAGAGCACAAAGTCCACGGGGGGTTGGCCTGGAGAGGACGAATTCTGCTTAATGCCACTATCACCGCAGCTGGAATACAAAGGGAATCAATGTCTACTTTCAGTGTTTACTGTGATAAAGTCATGATTTCTGAGCCAGATAGAAAACAGTTATCCTCACGTAAAAGATTAGATGTTGGTCTTTCGAAATGCGCCACGCACGGCCAGCTAGAGTTCTGTGGAGGACATGGAAAACAGTCGGTTCACTCAAAGACATAAAATAAGCTTTCAGAGGCCTTTAGATTCGCTCAACCCTTCAACCACAGACACATTGGCACATCTCCTGATAGGACGGCGCGTCTGGAGCGGCCTGTGTCTGCGGCTGCTGCTGCTGGTGAGTCTGGAAAGGTTAAACATGAGTCAGCGCTGGCTGGCATTTCAGACCCAACCCTGCCACGGCGAACGGCCTCTGCGTCACGTGTTCTCATGCTGCACCAGTGGAAAAAAATCTTCCTATGATGCTCCTTTTGGGTCCTTCATGTCTAACCTAACGTGAGGTGTTTGTCGGAGGACTGCAGTGTACTGAGGAACACCTGGCACGCTTGATGTTGGTTAGTCACTTGAAGAATAAATCCACATGTGCAAAAACTGAGGACAATCAAGCACTTTGTATCCTATCCCTGTGAAAGTACAGTGATGGGGTAGTAATTTACGCAATATGTGGGGAAAAAAAGTGTAACTGTGATGACTGAAACTCGATAATTAGTGACTGAGAACCTCAGTTAAAGTGTTCAACCACTCCAGTTTTTACTGGAATTAGGAACCACAACTGTGAATGAACAAATATCCATCCTCTCCATCTGGGTTCAAGCATCACAGTGTGGTTGTGTTGTTGTTGTTGTTGTTGTTGTTGTTGCCCACAAAAGATGTTCTTTCAACACACTGTCATCTCAGGACACAAAGTCCCGCTCCCGTGAGAAGCCTGACACACAAGGCAAACGTCAGAGCCTGTCTCACCTAGATGTGAGGCGCGAGAGTGTGAGGAGGCAGGCTGGCGGTTGGCCCCACAAACCCCAGACTCCGCAGCGGGAGACGTGTGTCCTGTTCCTGTCTGTTACCACAAGTTTCCATTATAAGCCGAGACCGTAACAGCCACTGGAAGTTTCTCATTTGAGAGAAGAGTCGACACTGAACAGTGCCTGTGTTTATTACAACGGCCTGGTTTGTTCTAGGCAGATAAACAAGAATGGCTGAGGTTACGCAGAGATCATGTTGGGACTGAAATACACACTTTTGACATGGTTGCACATGTGCCACACTGTGACCGCAACAGTTGCTTTGAGGTGGAATTAATTGGAAACCTGTTTAGTCTCATACATTCAAAAGGGGCCTTTGTACGCCGGGTCACATGTCTACAACCAGAACTGAGACAATTGAAGTGTCACTATTTAACAACTTGGATTTGGGGGGGCATTTTTGGAAGTTATGCCACAACACACAATGTTTGCTATTGTGTTCTGTCATACGTGTCCTGAGAATCATATATAATAATCTGAAGCTGTCTTATTTCACCGGCAATAAATCCTAAATTTGGAAAACACCTGGTATAAATAAAATCTGGGTAAAAACAAATTGTGTCTCTACTATACAAGTTCCAAAATGCAATGGACATGCACACACACACACACACACACACACACACACACACACACACACACACACACACACACACACACAGCAGCCCAAGCACAACAATAAACAATTGAAGAAGGCCTTGCGTGTCCTTAGGAAGTCGCAGCTCTCTGACGAGGAATGCAGTCATTTCTCATGTTAGAAAAGCTCCTTTTTCATCTGGAGAACTGTAAACTACACCGTCCCAAAAGAGGGAAATCACCACTTTTGTACTCTCAGCAGGAGAGGCAGCTGATATCAAACCAAGAGTGCTGAACCGGGTGCGACATCTCAGAACTGGAGTCCTCTTGTCCTCCATTATTCGGGGCATTACAGCTCTCGAGGCCTGTGAGCCTGCTCTCCCTCATCATATCAGTTTAGAGCATGTCATTTTCCATAACCACTTTGGAACCTAGGTTGCCTAGGCATCATTAGCCGAACAAGCGCTCCAGACCACCAGCCTCGTGGCCCTCGAAACCATAATCTCATAAAAGCAGAGAACAGGACCTTGCATGACACTCGTCCACAATGGCAACACGCAATAACAACATCCAGCCTGTTCTTTGCAGAAAGATGGATGTTTTATCCTAATCTTTTGCCAGGGATCACTGTTTTAAATTTGGCCATGTGATATTGGTGTTTCATAATAAAGATTAAAACGGGGCAGATGATCTGGGCTGTGCGAAGAATCCACAGGCCGCTGTTGTTGTCCAGATGTTCGAGTTCATCTAGGCTGAATTTCAAATTACTGTTTCATTCAGATGTTTGTTTCCTGCCTGTCTCTGTGAGAACATTATCAAATGGACTCTGCATAAATCATGCAGCGATAAACCCTCTGAGTTTCCCACCTCTGCAGTCGCCGCCTGCTCAGATCCACGTTGTCTGTGACGGACAGCAGCTTCATTGGTTTCAGCAGGATTCTCTAAAGAATCAGCAGGTCCCAAGTTAGCAGGAAGTCATACCGACATGCAAATATTTAACGTCTCAATGAGCAAAGAGGAAAGAGTGCTTCATCTCAGTAGGCAGTCCCAGCCCCATAAAAACAATAAAAGAGCTTCAGAAGTATTTCTTATCAAGTCAAACATGACCCAGCGGTTATCACCATATCCACCACCTTGATAACTAATATGACTCGACTCGAGCGGCACAACAAATAAGATATAAAACCAGGAAGTGCTCTACATTTTCAACGGTTCCTTTCATGTTGCTGCTGTCTTGCGTGTAGCTGCCAGTGCTAACGCGTCCCAGGGTCACGTACTGGAGATACCCCATAACTCAGAGCAGCCGTGGCTTTGATCCCCGCCGGCCCTGAGAAGGTTCTCGGCCATAACGACTGTTCAGGAAGGAGCCTGGACGAACACGGTGATAAGAGTAATCCAACATACTCTAAAGGTTACATGGCACTTTTTGTGGTTTGTAATAGTCACATCAGACTGAAGATGTGGGAACATTTCCTCTCCAAGACAACAGAACGATGTTGTTCTGTGTGCAATGTTGCAATGTCACATTTTTAGGTTCCCCACCCCCCCAAAAGGTCAAAATCTGCTGTCTCATCACATTGACTCGCTGGGATGTGTGACAGCAGCGTGACTCCATTGCTCTCCAAGTCAATGGGATTTTACATTGTATTATTCCCAGAAGTAAACTTTATGGCATCCAAGAGTTTCTAAGAACTTGCCATTCTGTTTTGCAATGTCATCTCCACAGAACATCGGTGGCGGTTCAGAGCTGAAGCTGTGAGCAAACTTCAGGACAACGAAGCCTCATGCTTCTGTTTGAGGACAGTTGAGGTTGAATGACATTTAGTCTGGAGAAGCTCTGCAGTCCTCCTTAACTTCACTTAGCTTCATATGGTGGCTGTGGGGGACTTGCTGATGTATTTCATACGGAGGAACAAAACTTTGAAGCATCTTAAACTTGTGTGAGCAACAGACATTCAGAAATTCAGGCATTTGACCAAAAACATATTCAATATTCCACTGATTTTTAAGACTTAAACTGGATGTTCAACAGCGCCAACTTGTGTCCTGATTTTAGGAATCTCGTAGTGACAAGCGATCAAAATTTAATCCACACAAAGGGGACGAAAAGAAAATGAGATGTGTTAATGTGACAAATGCAACATAAAATCACATTTTTTTAATGCAGCGCCAAATCACAACTAAGTTTCCTGTGATGCTTCACAAGTGGAGCAAGTCTTCAACCACACTCTTTATGCTACCTAGCAGTCCCACACCAGCGTGCGGAGGGGTGGCGATCCCATTGTGACACGCAGGCCACATTAATGGGAGCGTCATGATGCAGTGATTTTGTGGTCATCAACATACTTCAAGACAGTCGATTTATGATACATCAGGATATCCATCAATATCCCACATGAGGCAAAAAGCCAAACTTATGTAGCTGTCGGCTGCAATGCCGTAGGAGGAGCTGATCTTAGCGCTCCGTAAACACAAACATCGTAAGAGGGAGCATTAGGATTTACTGCAGTATCAATGTCCCACCCCTAATGTGAAGGATTCGGAAGCATCTCGTGGTGGAGACTGCAGCCAAGTGAATTATAGCCGTCGCCTCCCCCCGTCTGGTTCATGCACGGCGTTCCAGCTAAACTACCACGCCAGCAGATGCGGGCAACTTTCATGTCAGTCTGAAAATGTGTCATTTGTCAGGGATTTTAGTTTGCAGGGTGACATGAATGCAAATTAATGATGCATGCGACTTCAGTGCCAAACAGTGATCCACCATTTATCACAATGTGGCTCATGTTCCGCTCCCTTCCTGGACGTGAGGGGCTCGTTCTGCACCGCTGAATACCAAACCATCTAGAGCTGAAGGTGCAATGCAAGTTTTACAGAATTTTCTGCAAATGAGTCCCTCTAAATCCCACACACAGGTCCTTTAAAGAAACTGCTAATGACCTCACATGGAAAGAAACTTCCGCTGTCTGATGTCTCAGAAGTTGGTGTTAAACAGATCAAGAGAAATATATTACCAACAGCTGGACAGCCAGACAAAGAGACCCCTCGGGCTGAGGCCGGTGCGTGGACCTGCTGCTCACAGCGGAGATGAGGGGATTTGGTAACATGCACGTCATGTGGCAGTGGCACTCAGAAAAGGTAACAGGGACAAAGGACTTTTCTTCCATCTTTGTCGGGTCAGACCATGGTTTGAATCTGAAGTGAGCGTACAGGTGCCATCTTTTTCTGGTGCCTCGTGCAGCTTTGGCTCACAGCTCATGAACATGTCACCGAACACAAGCCACAGAGAACAACATCGAGTAACGAGCCGTTCTAATGAGACCGGACCTGAGCACAGCTTTGATAGGATGAAAGAGAGCACCGGCTGTGCCAAACCGTTGGTTTCAAAGATCAGGGTGTATCAAAATGTTGCGGCCCTCTAACCAAATATTATCAAAGTGTCAGTGAGCTGGAAGTGATTAGAGGTTTTAATGGTGAAAAGAATGGAGCTCCGGAAAAAAGTGGAACTGAGAGGAAAAACAATCCTTGTTACGTGGCCATACACAAGATTCCTGAGGAATGTCCTGCGGCTCTGTGAGATCTTGTCTTCTGACATGTCCTCGCATTTTTTTTTTTTTCAGTGAAATGTGGTTAAGAGAATCAGAAAATCATCTCCGAGTTGTGCAAGTCCCGATGTGTGATTGTAGATTTACGGCCCCGTCACTCACAGCCACAGCTTTTCCTGCTGTAAAGTTGGCTGTGTTTACCATATGGCGTATCCGCAGAGCGACATGAGAAACACGAGAGTGTGAGGTCATCCCTCAGCAGGAGGTCCGATCTCGCTACTGAGAGCAAATTTGAAGAGAGGGAAAATAAAGATAAAATCTTTGTGGTGATTTATGCTCGCTGATGTTGTTTTTGGGCAGGAAAAACACTATTTTATGATCCCACTACCGTCCCTTTATATAACCGCATCACTTTCTGTGTCAACAAATAAGTGTCTGGTTACACACAAACCGCCAGTGAGGTGTTTGTCTTGGATGAGGAAGAAAGCTGAGTTGTGCAAGTGCATCTTTTTTTTAAAAATCATCTTGACATATAAGAGCTATGTTTTTCACTTCAAACGTTCTCACCCGCTACTCAGGGACGTCTTACTCCCTCGTCATCATCATTTTTCAGAGAGGGATTGTTCAAATAAATTTGAAAAAATGGATGAAATTGTAATACTGTGGTTCATTTCCTGACGTGCAGTCAGTAATGACTTGCACCCTGAAGCTAATGAGTCTGTTATGTGTCGTGATGCTTTTCTTCTGGGCTCAATTGGCCGATGAAGCCACCAACTCGGAGTGTTCCTCTTTTTAACATGTTGATTACACCCAAATCCAAGCAGAACCCACGTTAGCTGGCAGTGGTGCACCGAAGGTTGAAACCTGAAGAAGACTTGGTTCATCGAGGCCATGAATGCAGGTTGAGTGAAGACCTCTTGTGTCTTGTCTTTTTTTTTTTGTTCTGCCCCACTTTGGGTCCTCTGTCGCATCCAAGAATGCGGAGCACTCACGGTTACACAAGCAGCTGGGCGGCGATCTGATGGTTCGTCTCACCACAAACGAGCCGCGCCAGAGTTCGTTGGGAAGTTCACTGCAACCGCTTCTTCACCAAGGCCTGCTTTGGGTCAGTACCCAGACACACGTGCTCACACCTGAGCGAGCAGACGTCGTCCAATGTCTCATCCATTTAAAACCTAAAGTCACTTTTATCAGTGTATTTTAGCGTGAAGGTAAATTTAGTTTCTGATGAATAAACCATGGGCTGAAATTATGCGTGGAACACGAGGGCCAGTTACCAGTGGCCTCCATTCCCCTCCTTCAAATGGTATTTTGACACAAAATTAGACTTTTCACAAATGTGGCGGCTTGATTATTGCACTAGGCCATACTGGGGTTTAGATTAAACGTGAGTTGCTGGTGCCGCCCGAGTGTGCGCGGTCCTCGTGGAACCAGGGGCCAGAGAATCTGAATTTGAGGCCCACTTTCAAGTTTGAGTTTCAAGTGTTGTTCTTATAAAAGTCAAGCGTCTGTTTATGATACAGGATACTTGATTAGTTTCATTGCAAAACTATTTTTTTAAATGGAAAAAGAAATATTTATGTAATGTAATATCTCCAACTAACCCGAAGCACTGCGGCCGCATGGGAAATAGCTGCCATCATGTAATTTTGTCATTTTTGAAAATTGAATTTAAAGTGAATTAAATATTTTGAGGCATGTCTGGCAGGCTTGATATTTATTTTATTATATCAAAACATACTTTATGTTGTTTTACTTGTGAATCATTTAATAAATAGAATTGTAGCCTACATGTAACACCCTCACAAACACACAGAATTCTGTTTGAATCAGGAGCTCCGAGGTGTGTTACATCAGGTCTTGTGTATTATGCAACATTACGTCCTGAAGTTAAAATACTCAACAATTTTTCACACAAACAGTGTTGAGGGTTAAATCCACCACTCAAATAGGACTTTCAAAGATGTCTCGGCGACCCCAGGAAACCCTGTATCCCCAGAAGGAGACTGAAAAAAATCTGACATTATTTTTACTTTGCTTGACCACCGAGAACTTGAGAGTTTATCCAACAGATTTAAAAAGGTCCCACAAGAACTGGTGTGGAAGAATTTTCCCAACACATGGCAGAGAAGTGAAGGCCTTAACTGGATCCTAAATCCCTGAAAAGAAGTGATGTGGTGTTTTTAAACTCTACGCAAGAGTGATCGAGGAATGGAGAGGTGGAGGAAGGAGAGAGCTTGATTATTTAGAAACACAGCAGGTCCACAGCTGGTGAGGCCCAAGACAAACACACCAAATTCAGCATTTTCATATTAAGCTTCACACACTTGTGAATGCAAGCGAGGGAGCCGGGGAAGCTCTGATGACTGTGTTGCAGGGGGTAACCTTTGCACTCTGCACAACTGACAGAAAGCAGACCTGAATGAGACGTTAGAAAACGTCCTGTAAGTCTGATCTTTGGAGTTTTTATGCCACCTGTTTTTCGGGGACAGACAGGGAAAGAGTTGCTGCCTCTGATCTGCAGTGGGGTGGAACTGTTCTCCAGAGCCGCAAACACCCCATCAGACACAATCACTCTCGTGATCCATCACCGCTGAAATTGCGAGAAATACCGAGAACAGTTTCCTCAGACTCTGCAGCAAAATCTCCCAAATGTTTTTTCATCAGCCAACAAAATTTCAAAGACATTTGATTTACAACCTCATAAAAGAGAGAAATCACCTTTTAGAGGCTAAAACCAATCAATAAATCTTCTTAACTTTTCATGCTTTCAAAAAAAGTTGCACAATCTTAGTCCGGGCCACGAGGCAACATGACTGACATTCCACCGACGGCACAAATGCATTCAGACTCATGGCAAGCAGGCCGCCACAAAGGCTCCTGATAATTTACTTGGTTTGCATGAACAAAGGAAAACTTCCTTCTCCAGGTTATCAATACCTGCTCACATCTCTAGACAATAATGGATGACATGATGAGTGACGTGAGCACAGCTGATGCAGGGCCTCAACAGAGCTGGCAGCACTGCAGAGTGTTGCAAATCACAATCCAGAAGAAGAAAAAAAAAAAACGATGACGTTTCGACGCTGATGGTTAAATTCTGGTTTGGTTTAAGCACAATAACACTTGGTTAGCTTCAGGGAAGGGCGGCGGTTTGGGTTCAAATTAGCACTGCTGTTTACACAAGTCACAATCGCGGTCGGTTCAGATCGAGCAACGACCGGCGCGGAGGGATAAAAAAAGAGCGCAAATGAGGTTATGGCTCATAAAAAAATGCACACGTTGTTATATTTTTTATGTCTTTTTTATGTTTTGTGACCAACATATAAAGTTGCTAAATCCCCCCAAAAAAGTCATTAAAATCAAACTTTTTCCCACCGTTGTTTTAATGTAAAAACAGGTCATTAAAACTAATATAAAATGATAATTAACGAAGCTTCAGCTCCTCCACCGCGTGTGGGTTAGCTTACAAATACTATCACATTGCAAACAGACCATGCCAAGCACAACCAAACATAAATCAATCCAAAATTCCGCTGCTATTTTAAGACTGAAACGTCTGTTGTTGAAGCCTGGACATTGTTGAGCAACTTGAAGGAAACTCAGCTCCTATCATTCGGGAACTATGACACTCATGAATCATGCAAGGACACAATAAGAGCAGGAGCTCCGATAGAACGCTTTATTAAATGGGATGTGATAATTTGGCAGTGATTTGAGAAACCGTCTTGGACTAAACATGAGAGAAAAGGAGGCGCTGGCACGTTAAGTGCTGGTAATTGCCTCTGACGAATGTATCGCTGTGGCTTCTGGTTCACACTTCCTGCCAACCCACAGAACAGACCCACTGGCCTGCACTGTAGCCATGTGACACTGATTTCCCCGCTAATGTTCACGTTCACATGACACCCACTCGCTGCTGCGTTTATTCAAATCCTGATTGAGTTATAATAAATCTCTGAACCATTCCAGCCACTTCTTTCACATTCGTACATGAGGGTTTAAAACTGTGAGACAACAGGATGCAGACGTCCTCATTAAAGTCTTTACGTCTGCCACTCAAACGTGCACTAAGATATGCACAACTCACGTCCTCTGACACACTTCACGGATGACTAGAACTTGGCTGACTCCTTGGTCTTATTTTCCAAACAGCACATAAATCATCTGCAGATTTCCAAGTGTGTGCAGTTGCAGGTTGCAGATTCAGTAAAGCAGAAAGCAGGGTGAAGTCGAGTGAGTCTCGGCCGTGTCGGCAGCCTGCAGAAAGGCCCCCTCTGCGTCTGGAACAGCACACATCAAACGCGCTCACACACGACAGAAAAATCTTGTAACTACAAACACGTTGCCTTTGTTGCCTTTATGGATTTGCCGTTCTCAGAGAAATCTGTCACATCCAAGAACACGACTGCACAAAATCTTCTCTGCAAATTATGGTGCTTCGCACAAGACAGAGACATGGCTTTGGCATCCTCTGTAATTTGTTGTGTTTTTTGAATTAAACGTTCCGTAAACAACAATTCTGCATCACCAGAGGCCACCAAACGGTATTTGAATCTGCCTGACCACAAAGCAGCTCTGCGACCAATCCAGGCGGGGGAAATCCATTTTACTGACTCAAGTATAAAATACACCATCCTTCAGACTTTTTTTTTTTTTTTTTTGCGGGGCCCAAAGAAATGGAACATTTCTTCAGAGTTCCTCCTGTGGAATCCAGCAACCGAGAATAAACATGGGCTTTGTATGCAAAGTATGACGAGTGTATTTTTGAGAATCTCCTCTGTTGAACTGCAGAAATTGACTGTTATCTAAAACTAATGTGATTCTAGACCATTACAGTGTTCTAAGCTATAAATTAATAAGACAGAGTTTATTTTGCACACAGAGTCGGCATTCAAAGGTTTGCATGAAAAAGAAAATAGCACAACCGCACCGAATCCATTTTAGTTTTATCGATAACATGTGACAGTGCAGATCAATGTGACTCAACCTCTTCAACCCCCACATAAAATCGCGCGGGTTGTGTAAGTTCGGAGCTTAAACTTGAGGAGTAAATTACAGGATTCCCAACTGTCAAAGAAGTTGTAGAATAATATCTCAGACATCTGATTGGTATTTCATTTTAAAGCAAGACACCCCCCACCCACACACACACACACGCACACACACACCGTAAAAAAAGTGTCTTGGGTGTGAGCAAAACATGACGGGGGGGATTTATGGAACCTAAGAACTTCGGGCGCACCATGAATCTCATTTAGCATCAAGCGAATCACCTCAGAGAGACTTGCAGGCCTGATTAGAACACGAGGGGCGTGTTTGATTTGCTGCACCCATGTTGGCTGCTGATGACAACTAGAGAACGCGTGGAACCATAAGAGCCCCAATTAAGGTCAGGTTAATCACCTCCGAGGAGACAAAGGAACTGGACGGGAGGAACACGAAGAGATGAAACAAGTTTTGTTTTTTTTTCTTCCCCAGAGATAAATTATTTGAATCCGCAGCGGCGACACCGTCCTCGACCTCACACACTGCAGAAAGGAAAGTCTTGCCAAGTACAGTTTGACTGACTTGGGGTTGTAAACTAAATCTCATTTGACTTGATAGGAGACAGAAATCTTCACAAGAAGCACGGCAGCGAGGTGAAGAGGCTAGAAGGACGGTGGTGTCTTCCCTCGTCAGAAATCCAAAACGCTGAGGTTTGGATGTCTGGTAATGAGTAAAATAATCTGCCAAAATGTACTTCTTCACATTTCTAGACAGAAACATAAATTTGACAAGAAACGGGCCTCTTTATTTTTTAAGAGTTGAGATGTTGTTGTTTTTTTGAAATCTTTCACCAGAAATAATACTTTACAAATAGGCAAAGGTCCAGCCAGCGCCTGACCCTATTACTACAACTGCTACTACTTCTACTACTGTATTACTACCACATTTTATTTAAAAGCTCCTCACGTGGTACTCAGGGTGGCTTTACATCACATGAGATGAAGATACAGCAGTCAACAAGCAGTAAAAGGCCATAAGCAACACTACTTAACTTACAAATGAAAATTCCTCGTTCACAGGCCGCAAACAGGTCAGACACACAAAACACAACTGTGTGTCTGACCTGGGGTTTTTTTTGTTCTCTTTTTTTTTTTGCAGAAAAACAAATATCACCATTTTAAGTTCATTAAAATAACACCTACTCTACTCGCTCATTAAAAATTCCAGATTACACGAATATATTAACCGCCTGACACAAGATGTCTCCTACTTCTCCAGTAAATCCATCTTCACTGTGCAGCAGAGCTTTCTGTCTTGTTGTTGTTGTTGTTGTTGTTGTTGTTGTGTAGGCTGAATTTTCAGATCAAAATCAGCTTGCACAGTATTTGTGGTCTTCCTGATCCTGTCTGCAGGACTGCCTCCTCCAGTCCCTGAGACACGGTCCACTTTCACAGTGAAAGTCAGAGCAGCCTTCTAGAGTTCAGCTCTGCACATCCATCAATCTGAACAGCAAAGCTCAGACATTCAGTGGAGGGAAGAAGAAGGCGGGTGCATTTTTTGACGCCTCCCGATACGGAGCATCCTCTCGGTGCCGCGCCAGGATTCCCCTGGACGTGTCAACCGCTCAAGAAGCAACATCAATGAAAAATGATTTACTCGTCTCCAGGATTCTAATGCGGAACCTCAGCGGGTCAGAGGCCACGGCAATAAAGACGAGGCCTGTGTGAGCATTTGGCCCATCTGTTTACAGGCACGGCTCCCCCAGCCGCGCCATGTGTGCGTCTTAATCATCCTAAAGACTCTTCCCTCCTCTTCCACAAACACGCTCATTTCCTGCCTGTGGGCACACAGCTCGACCTGTCGACACGCTGTATCGTCCCAGGGGAGGTCTGACCTCTGGGAGCCAGTCGAGGGTAAGACAGCCCCTCGCTTATCTTAAATTACTGCTACTGACTTAGCCATAAGTAACGTTAAATTGCTTTCACATACCTGCGTTTGGTGAGGACACAGGGAGGCAGATGACGTGATGAGTTCTCTAAACCCCCCACAGCCTTTAAGAACAAGCAAACTGGTCTCTCCCACTGTGCAGGTATCATAAAACTAGCGCTCCCTACTGGTGCCAAATATCCTGTCAAGGTCTACAAGCTCTACCACACACACACACACACACACACTCTCTCTCTCTGTCTGTCTCTCTCTCTCTTTCACACACACTCCAGACCAGACTGCTTCATTCAGTTTCAGGGTCTAGCGAGCATTCATCATCATCATCATCATCATCCTCATCAGAGAAGAGTAAACCCACCACTCCTCATGAGACCACCTCACATTGGTGAAAAATATCTGCAGTTTTATCCCTCCAGGAGTGTGTGAGGGAGCAGAAGAACACTGAGGACGGCTCCAGTGGCGCTGTGTACATTCGCTGCTGCAGAAAAGCCCACACTACCTCCAGGAAACTTCAAAGACGTTTATTCCCAGATGCATGTATACATCCACTCACACACACCCTGTTACATCAGGCCTCATATCTCTCTCTCTCTCTCTCTCTCTCTCTCTATTTAAAGCTATTTGAGAGAGCTTAAATCTCCTAGCAGACTGAGGCAGAGCTTAGTCAATCACCTAATAAGTGTCAGGTTAATCAAACCTCAGGGATGTAAAGCTAAATTTAGTTTACACTCTCATTTGCCCCAAAAAAAACAAATGTCAAAGAAGGAAGAGTTTGGTTTAGTTTTAGTGGAGACAGACTGGAAGCATTTGCCTCCATTTGGCCTCAAAACTTGCGTGAACTGTCAATATTAAAGTCCAGTTGCTTGTTTTGAGCGGCGACAATGAGGCTTTGGGCCTCGGTCGACAGTTAATTCGTGCACATTTGCAGGCCAATCGTGTCAGAGGCCGCAGATTAGAGTGTCAGGGCTTGCAGACTGACTGCGAGCCCGAGCAGGCTGCTCAATAACCCGTAGGGCTGCCTGAACCCGAGCAGGGGCGGCGGATGGGAAGGCTGCTATGAGCGGATTAGGAAAGCAAACTGACGATGATGATGCCTTAAATTTCCATGCCGCTGCTGAATTTTGTGATGGTTACATTCTTGCCTGGCCAGTCCGACATGATCAATTTACAAGTTTAAGATATTTAAGAAAGTAAAAGTGTGAGAGGTTAATTAATTCCCCTGCAAGGATCGTCTCCCTTAATTGCAAGTGCAATTATTTAAAGACTGAACAGGGGCAGTTACGCAAGGCTGGAAGGACCAGACTGGCGCCGTTAAAATAAACTTATTGATCGAGGAGCCATTAGGAGCTTTTCTGCTCCAACAAAATAGGAAAGACGTGGATGGCGGACGAGCTGCGTTCATTCTGGTTTAGCGGAGAATTTAAAATAAAAGGAGGAAAGCGCACATCGCCTCCAAGGAGCCTAACAATTAAGGTACATGAGTGTCAAGATCGTGTCAAGAGCCCGGATCCCGGTCGCTCTCCCCCGCCTCCGCGCTCGCTCCACACACCGGGGCTTCTTCTCAAAGTACATTCAACCCCGGTAAAGGTTTTTAAAAAGATGCACAATCCAAACACGCTTACTGATGTGAACCCCCCACCGCGCGCGCGCACGCACACACACACACACACACACACACACACACACACACAGAACAACACACTGACCAAAAAAACAAAACAAAACAATTACTTACTTTTGACTTCTTCATATGGAACGACAGGAGAGAATCTAGTGTGTGCGAAAGCCTACTTTATTTTACTTCTACGGGGAGGAAAGGGGTTGTCATCATCTTCTTTGCACATATCCAATGCCTAAGTCAATAGTATCCAAGCAGAGGAGAAAAATACCAGCAAAAAAAAAAAAAAAAAAAAGAGAAACGTCACGAATTTGAGTTCAGACTTTCAACCTTTGCAACCTGTAGGTTAAAGGCGAGGAGCCCATCTATCTACGGCATGGATCCAGACTGTGAGGTCTGGCAGCTGCGGAGCGGGACAGCGCGCAGACGGAGGAGCTAAAGCCTTTATAATGATGCGTAAACGCTGTCACAGAGCCGCCCTCTGACGAGGCGAGCCGCAGTGTGAAGCGCTCCAGACGCTGCTGCAGACAGCGAGAACGCAGCAGATATCGGCGCAGGTTCAGGTCGCCCAACCCTCCTTTAAATACTTTGACTTGAATGACGTTTAACCCATTCGCGCCTGCAGAAAGTAGGAAGAAAACCAGGCACCAAACACATGAAATGAAGCAAAGTTGAGCTGAGACATCGTTTCAAAGTTCGATTGTGCAGCACGCGTCCAGCGCTCGCCTGACCAAGACGTGTTTGATTGACGTGACAGGATGCAGCAGCTCTGGGAGTTCTTCAGTCACATGACTTTTGAGCCACATAATGATGGATGTTGTACTCCTGTGAACACGTGTTAAAGCGATGCGTCATTCAAAGAAGTGTAAAACTTAACGCACAGTTAGGCGTTTTGTCCCTCCTGCATTACTTCTTGGTGCGGGAAGAGCCAGCTACGTAGGTGCCTGAGGCCGATGGAGACAAAACAACAGTGAAACTGACAAAAACAGGCATGTATAAAGTCTTTGGGGAATCATCCTGTAAACTCCATCTCTCCTTCATCAGCCACACCCTCAGCATTTGAGCTGAAAGCAGTGAACGCCCACACTTCCTGTCCGGTGCTGCTGGACGGCTGGTGACTCCTGCAGGGGAGTTGGTCCACCTGGAAGGGCTGTGGTACGTTGTGAAGTTACAAAGATGTCATGCAAGAGGAGACAAAAAAACATGGTAATGAGACTTATAAGTACTTGAGAGGTAAAATACACTTTTTGGGGGGGAGTTAACCATCTTTGTACATCCAGAAACAACACACATGCGTAGGGAGGAGGGTTTGTCCTCGCCTGCTTCCTGTGAGCCGGTGTTTGTCAGTTTTATGTTGCGTCTCTTGTTGTCTTTAACTTGGTCCTGCTGCTGTCTCCGCCAGCGTCCCTTGATAAAGACATGTTTAGATCTCGACGGGGCCGAATGATCTAATAAAGATTGAACGCTGAAAGACAAACGGGGAAGTCAGTGAGCTCAGAGTTTCAACTTGTCAGCAGTTTGGGCATCGGCTGATAATCGATGTGACGCTGCAGCTGATGAGAGGAGATTCAATACTCCTCTTTGAATTGTTGCCCAGTCAAAGAAGATGAAAAACAATGAGGACATAAGAGGTTCCGTTATTAGTTCATTTCCTATTATAAAGATTTCTGCGTTTCTGTGACACAAAAGTAGAAACACAACAAAAAGAAAACACGCCGCAGGATTTTAAAAGTGACGATCCTACCATCCATGTCACACACGTCAGAATTGTAGGATTTGAAGGTCTCCTGACGTCAATATTTGTGAGTGTGTGAGCAAATCAGTGTGTTCCTCCTCTCGTCCCGTCTTCACCTCACTTCAACTCACTAAAAGCACCAAACCCCTGGTGTGGTCTTGGGAGTGGATTGAATACTTATTCGGTGGCCACTGTGAACAATTGTGTTGCAGTAAATATTTGTACCCCAGGGCCGCCCCACTGCAAAACTGTCTCAAAGACGACAAAGAGGCCCCATATTTGTTGTGTTTCGATACATTTCTTTTGTTATTATGACATTTAGTCAGTCTTAAGTGAAACCACAGAGAGACTCACATTCATTTCAGCGTGTTTGTGCAGCGCACGTGTGTGGTGTTTTTTTATCGCACGCATCAATTCGTAAAAACAAAAGCAGCCTTTGGTTTCACGCGTCCTACATGAATCCTTATGAAATGAAAGCAGATTTTCTCCAGCTGGCTTGTGCGGGAGGACCAATCGCAGCGCGGCTAACGGCGCTATCAGTGTCCCGTGACTGGAATGAGTCCTCTGTTGTCAGATGACATTGTTTGACTGAGAGTGCATTCAAACGTCACAACAACGGCTTTTAGGGAAATTGGAACCAACTGAGGAACTGAAAAGTTGTAAATTATCATCATATGCTTACCCCATAAAATCTGCACGGACCACTTGAGAAGTTTTTGAGATAAGAGCAACGCGTAACAGCAGTGCAGTCTGGGAAGTCTCATTACTTGGAAACAAAGGTGACATATGTCAGAAGTTTGAATGCTGCACAGGCTAAATATATTTCCCTGGTCTTTGTTCCTCTTCACAATTATCAATCTCAGACTCTCCTCCTCAAGAGCCGTTTGTTTACCTACAGACTTCCAGGGATCGCAGCCATATGTTGTTCATTTGAAGCAATTTTCAACTTTCTGCTTCTTGCTCTGATACTGGAAGTAGTTTGAGTAATTATAAAGCAGGGGAAATGGTAGGAAGGACAGCGAGGTGGATGGGAAGCAGTTCGTTAGGGTTCACGATCCATCTCACGCGTCAGGACTCCATTAAAACTCACATTTCTCAGTACATTTCTGAAAAATTATCGCCGAAAAATGCATTTTTTTTCTCGTTACTTGCGCTATTCAGCAGGTGATAGGATTCCATGGTTGCTTGTGTGAGACTTGAGTTGGTTTTTAAAAGTGGATTTAAAAGGTGAATTCGATCATGTGTGCATGTCGTCTTTCTCCACATCCCCGTGTCACCACCTCGGCTGAGTGAACTACTTTTATTCCAACGTTTTATTTTTTTTCCCTTTATTCAATCCAAGTAGAAAGTTTGCATGAAAGAAGAAGACTGCCAGCAAGCCCAGTGTCTCTCTCACCCAGTCACGGTGTCTTGGTTTTAAATATCACCACAAATATTTGAATGTTTCTATGAGTTGCTGTTCTGAGTCTCCAGTGCGATACAAGCGGGCTCAGACAATCTGGCAGTCCTGCCACATCGACCTCTACCAGACGTGCTAAAAACACAACGGCGACCTGCTGCCTTGATGTGGACCGGCCCATTCTGGGATTACACAGTCCCAAAATAGTCTTCGCGTGCCTAGTGACCATCACCACTCCCTCCTCTCCTCCCTTCCAGTGGGAGTTGATGACTTTTCCCAGTTAAATACTGTACCATTGCTTTACCGTCTCTGTTCCAGCAAAAAAAAAAATCTCTGTATGTCTGTGGCCTGTTTGTCTCAACAACTGTTTGTCTGACTGACGTCGAAGTTGGCGTGCATGTCGGCGGTGCCCCGAGGACGTGATGTGCTGAGGGTCTGGGAGCGTCTGGGGGTCCAGAGTCTGAGATGATGAACTGAAATGACAGTGGTGATGTTCAGAGCAGTCAGAGATCAAAGACAACTGACTGAGGTGACAGGCCGTCGCTGTTAAATCGCCAGCACCCGTCAGCGTGTGTGTGCTCTCGCCCAGGAGACCGCAGGAGTCGTGACCGCACCACCAGACAAGAACCCCCTGGTGATGCGACAACCACAGAGATCAATCTTCACTTGAAGCTCATTTACACACCTGTAAAGTTTCATAGAAGCGTCATTGGTGGTTCAGATACGATCATGATAACTGACAAATCTGTCGAAACACCGACGCTAATAATCACCTGCCAAAGTACCACACTCAAACACACACACACACACACACACGCACACACACACACCGTGCAAGAATCTAATCTCAAGGGTCGAATAAAAATGGTCACTTTCTTCCTCTTCCCTGCTGAATTAGTGTGTTTGTCCATTATCTAATGAGGTGCTGTGACCCTTCCTTTGCGTGGTTTCGCACAGCCGCAGCTACGAATCGTGTCAAAGGGGGGAAAAACAAAAACTAAAGATAGGATTGCTGGCTCAAACATTTGGCAAAGAAAAGCCTTCGGTGCCTCCGGGGAGAAGCAAACAGGTTTTTTTAGTGAATGCTCTTCTGCAACACTGTAAGAGTTATAAAACTTCACTCGTAGTTCTGTCACAACCTGCTAGACTGGAGTTCATCAGGGTGAGTGATAGATGGAGCTCAGCTTTTAAACCCTTTTTTTTTGTGTGTTTTTTTTTTTTAGTGGGTGCAGGATTTGCACAATACCTTGGATTGAGCGCAGTGGGAAAAAAAATAGCAAAGAAGGATTAGCTTTCAGAGGTATTTCCTAAATTGTGAAATACAGCCACACTTCCTCAGAGTGGCTGTCTGAGAAGCAAAATTACATAATGAGTTTATTTTGCTAATCCATCTCCAATATCCTATGCTTCCACGGATATTTAGCCATTAACATAATGTATCCCCAAGCAATCTACCCAGTGTGACATTCCGACATGAGAGTGCCTCCTATGTGTTGGAAATCCAGACTGAAAAGCTTCAAAAGTTGTTTGTTTTTGCACCAATAAAACATTAAGTTGCTTTAAAATATGGTTGTTGTTTTTTTTAAATAATCTGTCCTTTAAAGATGTAGGTTGGATTATCTGACATCCAGATGAAGAGGTTCAGCGTCGTTGTCGTCTTTGGTGTAGGTGAGAACTTCTTGCCTGACGTGAAGCGTTGGAATTGAGAATCACGGGTGAGGAGACTGGCTGGCCATTTTTACTCCCAGATGATTCACCAATCATTTGTTTCGTATAAAGTGTAACAGCGCCGCCATGAACCCTCCCTCCTGAGGTAGGAGGGGAACCACAATTCATAGAAACAGAATGGACAAAGTAGCACCTGCCAGAATGACAGCAACATAAACTACAGTAGTTAGAGTAACGACTAAACTACCGGTCTCATGAAGGTAGGACCCACTGCAGCGCAGTACTTTATGGTGTACCTGATGAATTGTAAAATGAGAGGACGTATTTATGAACCACCTCTAAGCGCTTCGGTGGGGGCGGCAGGCTGAGCTCGTGTTGGTCCTGCTGTTTCCAGCGGTCAGCGTGATCGATGAGAGTCTGGTCTCATCTCTCTCTGGCTCTGCGTTTCTGCTGCCCGTTCCTTCCCTCTCCCGAGTCCATTTACTCCCCCTCTGAGTCTCCAGAGCTCTCCAGCATTCCCGCTGCCTTCTTGGACCTGACGGAGGCACTGAGCTTGTTGTAAGCCACCTCTTCTACGTTGCATCAGCCCAGCGGTACGACTGTGTCATTCACCTTGAAACTCCAACACCAGTTGACTGAGCATCTCAGTCCAGTGTAGACGGCACCACTGCCTGAAACAGACCTGAAGTCAAAACACCAGAAAAAAAAAATCTGTCTGGACCGAAGTGGGAAAGAGCTTCTTCAGTCAGGAAAGAAAAGGAGCCTTTTTTTCTTGTTGACAGGCCCCTTCTCCAGCCGCCGTTCCGAGGCGTCACAGCAGGTGAACACCGGTGTGACTGCTGCTGTGAAAAAGGTTCACGTACGGCTGAGAAGTTACCAACCAAATTCTCCATGTGGTTCATTTGGGATCCTTTCATTTCTTAACCCGGGTAAATTCATATTCTCCAAAATGAGCGACGTCGCATCCCATTATCCATCATGCCTACGTTTCAACGAGTCCCTCGAGTCTGACAGCCATCGTGTCAAATGGATTTGCTCCGTAGTCCTCGTCCTGTTCGGGGCTGGTTTGAACTTTGCTTTTTTTTTTAAAAAATCATCATTGTTACATAAAACCGTTGGAGGAAATGTGAATAAAGATTTAGAGATTGTTGAGCATTGGAGAACTTTCCAGGAAGAGCTTGGATGACAACTTTATGGACTTAGATCTGTCATGCAAAACCAACAAATGTGACGACGCGTCTTCGGCTTTGAGTTGGCCTGGCAGCAACAGTGCCAACACACCAAACCATTTCTTTTTATTTGTTTTTTTTTGTATCCCAATAAGCCTCGGAGCTTATTTGCTTTTAGTAATTCATGAAACATCACGTTTTATTGAATGATGGCACTGCCATTCATTTCTTTAAAGACACATTTTTCTTTGATTCCAACACACATCTGCGTCTCTCCTTCCCATCCCCTGCGGGAGGGAGTTTGTGTTCTGTCTTCACCTTAAATTATATTGTTTCCAGAGATCATGAATGAAATTTCATGCATATTCATTCACATTTTGACAGAACATGAATGCAGCCAAGAGCCTGACAAAGGAAAAATAGCTGGAGGAGTCAGTCAGCAGGGATGTGGTTGAAATCTATAAAGTCCATGAATCCATATCAGAAGGAAATATTCAATCAAACTGTCCATTCCACGGTGATGGATCCCAGTAGGGAGAGTCAAAAAGACGTGATGCAGCCTATGTTTCACTGCATGTACTGGGTTTGTACGTACTGTAAATATTTTCTGCCACTTAAATAATTACACAGAAAATCAAAGGCTAAGCAGCACTTTAAAAGGGTTTTCAGATAATTAGTTGCCTTTTCTTGCAAGAGGACATCTTTTTCTCTCCCTGATAACATTGAGGAGACACAGGCCTGATGACCTTTGAGCCGAGACGCCACCATGCCGTCTAGACGCTTGATATTTTCAGTTTAGCACTCAGGGGTGTTTTCTGTTTCTGTCTTGTCTTGAGAACATTTGGTTGCCACCCCACTGCGTCTGCCCCTCTCATTTTCATGAAGCCCTGCCCACCCTGCTCTTCCGGCCACGCCCACCTATAGCTGTCCTCCAGCTCGGCCTTGTGATTTACCGGAGGTGGGGACTCGAGTCACGTGACTTGCTTCCCGCTGAAAGGCTTTGACTTGTTATTCATGTCTTGGGACTTGACTTATTGACTCAGAAGTTTTGTATTTCGGTATTTGCATTTTGAGAAGCTTTTGCTGGATGTTCAATGCTTGCAAAGCTGATCGTGCGGGAGAAGTCACGGAGGGGGCGGGGCCAAAAGTAACCGGATTCCATGATCATCTTGATGACACGAGTGAGAAGAGAACAGAGCCATTGGTGATCTGCAGCTCACAAATTAATGACCCAAACCACAGCAACTGAAAACATAAGGAGAGGTACGTGATACTTGTTTGCTAACTTATAGCAGCTGAGATGTTAGCTGGAGCGCTCGCCATGTTTGGCTTGTGAGGACATGTCATTCAAATAAAAGACAAGGCCTGATTCCCGCCTCCACAGCCATGAAGAGACTTGTTTGGGATTTGCATTGTAAATTGCAGTTTATTGATGTGTTTTAGCTCCTTTAATGGTTCACTTGAGCGATTGAGAGGCTGCTTCCAGGGCTCACGCTCAGCATCTGTGAGGAATTAAAACCTTCGTTTCAAGTGCAAGACAAGATCCGCCCCAGTTTGGGATTCATTTCAACTCACTTAAACTCACAGATTTATGGACGAAAACAGGAATGGAAGTCGATTTAAATTGGCATTTGACATGAAATGGAATGGAAAAATAAAACAATAGGTCTTATTTATCTCGTTATCCAACTAATTGAACGCAGCTTTTGATGGAGGGAAACTATCTGTGTCCCATGTTGAACAATGGCGTACTGCTGTAAATGTCACTGCAGCAACAGATAGCAGGACGGCGTTATCTCCTCCTTTCGTAAGTGGTAGTATGGGGTCACCTGCCTCAGATGAGATAAGGGGTTGTTCCCTTTCCAGCTTTCCCTAACCCAGATTTGAGCTGACCAGAGGGGGGGTGGCCCGTCTGTCCTCCTCTACCTGGTGTGTATGTGATGCTTATGTTCACACCTGCGGCTCATTTGCTCTGATACAATAGGCTCTTTTCACAGAAGCCATTTTTCGACAGGCCGTAGTGGTTACACACAGGTGCATTTGATCAGAATTCATCTAAACGTCTTCTTTTTTTGTGCCTCAGCTGTTTAAATGATCCAGGATGTGCAACAGCAGAGCTTTGGCCTGTTTAAATGGAGCAGGACCATAATTGATATAATCAATTACACCTGTGTTCACCCAGCAGGGACTCGCAGAAGTTGCCAGTGAGAAGAAGAAGCAGCAGCAGCTTTACTGTCATTGTACAGGAATACAATGAAATTTCGTTTGGCAGCATCTCTCTTTTTTAAAGCAGCTACATGGCACATTTATTAAAATGTGTTTAAAAAGAAGAGGAAAAGCAGTAAAATGGTAGTAAACAAAGTATCCTAAGCAAAGTGCAGTTTTATAATGTATCTATAAATATGACATATAACTAGTATATATAAATAAATAGCAAGCTGTGCAGTAGTCCATTTGCTGGATCAGGTCAGGAGAGTGGGACTTTGAAAAACTGTTCAACTGCCCAGCTGTACATCTGTGTTTCAATACATAAAGACATATCTTCATCTTGTTTTTATGTATTTATTACAGTAATGCATTTACCCGATAGCCGATACCTAAAATGATACCATTGCATATTTTTTTCCAAAGTCAGACTGTCCAGGAAGGTCCTGTAAAGGTTTGATCCTCAGTTCTTTGGATGGTTTGTGTTCCGGTTGTATGAGGTCGATATGTGATAACGGAATTGTTTTTTGTAAGAATACAAGGAATTTCCACATGCAAAAGGAAGAGGTGTCAGATGGCGAAGGTGAAGCAGTAAAAAAAGATGAAAACATGTCCCGTTCATATATTGATATTTTTAGTTGGATCTTCATTTGGTGGCTAATACCTTTCTTTTCTGCATCCAACTCCCCCTGTAATAAATCTGCATAAAGCAAATTTTATTAACCACAGCATTCAAACTTACTTCTTTCCTCTGCTAGTTGCCACCACAGCGCCACCTACTGTACTGGAGTTCATGAAATATCATCACTCACTTTTCAGGGGCGCTTATATGAGATGTAGCAGTGCTTGAGCCCCACCAGCACTCGTGGAGGCATCCAGAATCTCATCGTGTGTATGAGATGAGGTGTTTTGGGGGGTTGATTGTGTTCTCACTGCAAACAGAGCCCTCCCGCCTCCAGTGGAGGTGGGCCAAGACGAGCCTCTCAGTTTGACCTTGGCCCCCATCTCGTCTTCGTCTGAGCGATGGCTGTGCTCATGTGTGCCCACACGTGTGATCTTTTGGGGGAAATGTTCCCGCTTTCAAAACAACTGTTCCGAATGGGCCAGGGGTGAATACACACTTCCTCGCTTGCACTTCAGCGGGCTGTTTTTCTTTTGCGATGTCAGGTCCGCTGTGAGCGGTGCAAAGAGTTTGTTGCGTCCTCGGGTCAATAAAACAGGGCTTTTCTTACCCAGCAAGTACGTGCGAAATATCCAGGACAGTAATTCAAGTTAACGCCGTGATTTTAGTACTGTATATGTACCCATGATGTGTAGCCCACTGGTGTACCTTAAATGACGCTTACTCAGAGTTATTGGTGTTATTGATTGTACATCTCTCCCAATTAAGCATATCTGAGTGAGAGTAAAGAAAAATGTCTCTACCCTAAATCATTCCGCACCATCGGTGTTCAGTTGAAGGATAAATCTGGTGATCCTGGCTTGTTGCCTGTGTGGAGGTGTTTGCAAAAAAAAATAAAAAATCCAGCGTCTTGGATAATCCTCTTTAGAGCATATGGAAATAATCCCGCAGCGGAGGGTCACAGTCGGAATATCTGTCTCCCCACGGCAGAGACCTTTCACAGGCACACTGTTGCTGCATTTACTTTAACGCTGTTGTGGAAGCACACTTTAGACCGCCGTTGCAAGGTCACTAGTCTGACATGATCAGTTCATGACTGCTGCATTGGGGGTCTGTATCGCCCACTGTGCATCACTTCCTGTTTCATGTTCGGATATTTAACAGGCGTTTTGAGTTGCTGATCATAGCACCAGACTTTCTTCATGACCCCCGATGACCTAAATTCAAAACAAGGTTGAGAATTGATTTTTGGCTTCCTCAGTGGGCTCAGAGTGACCCCAGACGAGGCTCGCGTGAGTGAGGCAGTTTGTTATGCTTTAAAAAGTAGCTGCAGTAAAGTGGGAGGGAGCCCCACCTGTCATTCAACAAACTCCAGATATAGTGGACCCCATCAATGTAGCATTGCTCCCACAATATTTATTATATTATGTTTTAATGGCAGCCCAGTATTTTAACACCTACTCAATGAAACATACCCTTCACATATAATTCTTCTTGGGAGCTGCCAGGTCCCCCCCGGGTCAGCTGTAACTCTTCTTCCAGGCCTTCCATCAAGGGGCGACCCTGCTCGCTGGGAAGGGCCAACTCCTCAGCAGGAGTTTATTCATATAGGAGGGCCCCCTCCTGGCTTCATGGACTCATATTTTTTTTGCCTTGACGGCTGCAGTTAATTTCAAAGCTGTCCCATGGTTCTATGGGCCTTTATGTGCCTCTTTAAGCCTGACGCTGAGACAGAGGTTGAAGCACTTCTTTTCAACCATGTAAAATTTAGATTTAAGCGTACTTGCACCCTTTTAGCAGCACTCAGCCGTCAGCGCTCACAGCCGCTACAGCGGAAAATCCTCGTTGATGTGGGAGTTTCTCCACCGACGGTTCAGACCACCGAGTGTTCTGGGGGCGGCCCTGAAGGATACTTCAAGCCTCTTTGTGTAATAACAAGCGTGCGCACGCTCAGGGCGTCCTGAAGGCGTCTTGTGGTCTGATCACTAAAACCGCACTCAGAGGTGGTCTGGGTCTGTCAGGAGAGGGAACTCAGGTACTTCTTGAGTCACGCTGAAGGACCACCTCATCAGTCGATGTCCTAATGGCGGTCCGCTCTTCTCCCCTCTTCTCTCTGATTGGTGATCTGGTATCAACAGCACCGGTTACGTGAACACAGCCAGGCTGGGAAAATCTTTGATCTGAAAATGTGCGGTTGTGTCGGATAATCTCTGGAAAAAAAAAGTAAGAAAACAGATACTCTGGGTTTGCTGGACTCCTTCCTCAGCCTGGGCCTCTGTTTTCCGTGTCGGTCTGTTTACTCCTGACTGTCTATTCATGCATATTTCCGTTAATGAAATTATTTTTGCTATTTTCTTCACTCCATTTCTTAAGAAAATTATTCTTGGAAAAGAGAGAGATATTTTGAGCTCGTTTGTAATCTTCCACAATTTTTTGACAGGGACAAATTTATACACCCGGATGGATAGGAGGTCCAAACCAATAGACCAGAAAAAAAAGAGGTCAAGTGAAAGGTCACACGAGGCAGAACTGAAATGGCACATTGAGTTGAAAGTTCAGAGATGATCTCATGTCAGACTGACCTGGCAAAAAAGGTGCTCAAGTCGTAATAAATCGAAGGTGCTGACAGGTTACTCACTTTGGGATGTAGGGTTCAGCTGATGATCTGGAATAAATCTGAGCGAGCTTGACCTTCGACAAGGTCACATATTCCTCCAGCAGAGACTGAAGATTTGATCTTTGTTGAAGATCATCACCCGCTGCCAAGAAGAATTTAGAATAAAAATTTCCCCCCCCAAAAAAATGGAGGAGAAAGCTGGAAAAATGGGAAAGAGGGAATTGCGTTTCTGCTGCCGCAGAGACACATGTGGAGGAAATGCAGTGGAAGCTGTATGGAACATGTGACTATAAAGTGACTTCCGTGCCAGCCTTAACTGCTGTTAGGCTCCATTCCTCAAATTGCACCCTTGTGCATCGGGGGCTAAATCGTCGACAGTGAACCACAACTGCCTGGACTGCATTCTAACATTTCAGACATGTCGTTTGTCATCAGTATACTTGCCCTGTTGTAGAAAGTTATAAAATGCCCTCGGAAACAGTGGAGCCCCGAAGCTGTTGCACATGGAGTGTTCCATAACCAAGACAGAGACCGAACATAACCACGTCTGTCAGAGCTGGAGGCCGACGTAGAAAGGAATGAAGCCAATGGCGCTTTAAGTCATGTTTCAGCAGCGTCTTGAAATACGATGCACAAATTTAACTCACTGAAGTTCATTCATAAATTCAGAATCCATAGCTTTATGGTCTTTAAGTTAAATAATGAGTATCATATACTGGGCCGCCGGTCATTTTTATGTTCTCAGTGGTTCCTGTCTAACCAAAGTCCAGCGTGTTTCGTCTGTGGCTGAGGGAGAGTGTCAGGAAGACATGCAGCAGCCAGACAGAGCTAAGAAGCCACAGAGGTGGAAGGCATAGATAAGCAGGAATTAGCCTGCCAAGTGACCCAATTTTAGTGCTCTTCGCTCGTGATCGGTGATATTTGTAAAGTGTTTCGTATCAAGAAGATGCAGGCTTGAGTACGTTGTGTGTTCAAGTTCAGCCCACACCGAGTGACTGTTCTTAATCAAGTGGAGGATTAGCAGCGCGGAGATCAGTTCTTAAATTAAAATTGTTTCTCAAGATGCAGCCTGCAGTAAGAAGGTAAACCCTGCAAAGACTTTCTTTCTCACCAAACTTTATTACCACAATGAATTCATCGAAAAAATGACACGACGTAACATGGATGATATTGAATATCTAAAATTATGCAATGTCATAACCTACTTTTGCCTGTCAACAGGAAGTGGAACTGCCCCTGAGGCCAATACTAGAAAAGCATCAGGATTAACTGCACAAGAATAAACTGCACAATCTTCAGGGCAGCAGCAGGTCCAGGAACTGGAACTCAGCATCAGTCCAATCATTCCACTGGCCCTCAGAGATTCTGGAGTACGACTCCCACAAACTAGTGAGTGGATTGATGCAGTGTTGTGCGTACAGGCTTCTATCAATAGAATGTTGCTAGGCTACAGTCAACATTGTTACTTAGAATTCCAAGGAGTTTGTGTTTTTCTTCTCAAGCTAAAGTTGCTACTGTTGCGACTGAAAGCTGCAATCAGAATTCCAAACTCGCAAATGAAATGTCGTCTTTTGGAATTCCTGGAAAGGTTGGGCTCAGACAGGCCGTGAGTAGCACTGGCAGCAGCCGGTGTTGTTGAGGGCGGCAGAGCAAAACCAATTAGGTTTGGACCCAATTAAGTAATTAATTGCCTGCAGTGGATACCACAACCTGGAGACCTCTACCGCTGTCTGGGGATTTATGAATTCCAGTCCATCCTTGAATGATGAGGGGAGCGGCCGCTAACGAACCCCGTGCTGCTGACGTTCAGTCGACACACTTTCACCTTCCAGTCCCTTTGTACTGCAGCGAGAGCACTGCGAATGCAACAAGCATCAGACACTTGGAGAGTTTCTCTTCAGTGACTGCGACCACATAGCTGGTAGGACAGTTACTGCAGGTGCGCGACTTCTGCACGTCACCTCTTCAACCCCGAGGACTCTAGATTGTTCTGCCATCCAGGTTGTTTTTTTGTTTTTTATATTTGTTCCCTCTTTTAGCAGCAACACCTGTGAGATTGTCCTCAGTCTCTGAGTCTATCTGCTGGGTAGTTCCACCCACAGTATCTTTCTTTTTGTCATCCAGATGCATGTTCATCTATTTTTGTCAACCTTCATCCATTTTCATCATGTTTTTGCTGTGTAACTCTTCATATGTAGGCAGTGGTGAGGCCACTGCAGGGCTGTGATACGTCTATTTCTTGTCACAGCGGAGCAGCCAGACAGTTACTTGTCGTAACAGACGATTCCTTTTACTTTCAATATGCAAAGGAACAAAACTTGCACTTGATCAGTATTTTTTTTGGGGGTCCTTTTTAGTGTTATTTGATTCTGCAGAAATATGTGCAGCCAGGAAGGAATTAAACCCATGATAAGGTTTTGAGGGCGTGATTTCTTTAGTGTGTTTGGAAAGATTTAATCTGTAATAAGATTCTGTAAAAACCTTCATATTCACAATGGAAAAGAGGTCAATTGGAATTATCCCGGTTATCAATCTCAGTTCTTCAGTTCTTTTAAAGCTGAGTGAAGTGAGCACAAGAAAACACTGTTTTAGTGACACGTCTTTTTTTCCACCACGAAAGCAGCAACAGCGAAGCGATACAACGCACGACAGAGCACAACTCATGACTGGAGGAGGAAGAGGGTGGAATTCAGGATGTGGCTGATGAATAGCTGAATGGCAGAATTATGATTTGGCTATTTGGCAGCTGAGATGAAAGTTACTTAAGAGCACAAGAAGACGGCTTATTCGTTGGAACAGTTTCTTGGCAGAGAAGTTCCTCATTCAGTCGCTTTCAGCAAACTCTTCCTATGCATAACCTTTTTACGTCAATTCTGTTAAAACTCAAATAATTCCACGAGAAGTCGGACTGCGTTTCCCAAGTTTGATGAACATCTCCTGAGCCCAAGGTTTCTTCTGGCAAAGCAGGATGATAACGAGTCAGGGGGTTTACAAGTCCCCCTACCTTCAATGTTAGTCAGAGCTCATCTGCAGCAGCCATCTTAGCATGTGATTGCAGTATAAGTTTAATTTGATGGTATGAGTCGGTTCTGGGAGTTTCCCGCCCTTCCATGTGCTGAAGGGCAGAGAGCTGCAGATAACATTTGTCCTCAATCAGAATAGTTCTTCCCAATAAGCCGGTGAGTCAAACTCCTATAATCCATCGCCTTCCCCCACGGGTTTCTCCGAAATTAAACAGGAAGTCTTGTTTTCCTGCCCAGAAGATGCTCTCTGCCAGGTCCACCCGCGTCGGGAGGCCACGCAACAGTCTGGTGTAATACTGGAGCACCCTGATCGTTGCCTCTCGATCCACCATATGGATGCGACCGGACTCCAGGCTCAAAGATGACGGCTGGTGAAACAGATATTCTGGCTTTGGCAGTGAAGAGAGAGACGAGGTTGTGGGTAAAAACCCTGTCCTGCACATCCCTGCTGTATGTGATGATCAGCCGATGTTAGGATTCATTGGTAGCTGAATGGTGCTTTGACGTCTCTCTCATGAGGGACAACCAAATAAAGTCTTTGTTAATTTGATGAAGCACTGATGAATGAAGCATTGAAGCATTAACAGACTTAAACCGGCTCTGGCAGCCGCTGGAATACATCTGGGCCATTATGCTCTGTTTGGAATGTTCCTATGCAAAGAAGACTACTTAACTGCACCCTTGGTGAGGAAACAAGATCACGCTTAATAAAGGAATATAAATATTTAGTGGTTGTGATCAGATCTAATTGAATGGGACACATCACATCTGGAGGTGGTCTGACTTGTACTGCACCTCAGCCATGGGTGGACGCAATCACCACCACACATTCTGTTAAGCTGAAAAGTTCTCTGCGCTTCCTGCTAGCTGGAAAGTAACTACAAGCGACGTCAGCAGCTCTGCCAGTGAGTGCGACTGGACTGGGCGTCCATCTGCCTCGACCAGTTGGTTTTGGAGAGAAAAAGAGAGGAAGAGGGGGGGGGGGGAGGACACTGTGAAAGACAAACATGAAGGAATTTTCAAATGGAACTGGAGAATTCCTGTTCATAATAAAAGAAACACAGTTATATCAAACACAAAGGTCAAAATCAGTACGCCACTGCGGCGCTTTCTGAGCGAAGTGGTCGTACTTCAAGACATCTGGAAGTCCATTCACTCCCAACGTAAACTTTAGCAGTCGTTGATGTGCTTGCAAAGCTCCTCCACACACTTAATCTAAGTGTTGTATTTTCCTTGAGAACTAAGAAAACACATGCGACTGACCAGGGACAGCTAACAGTCTTCAGCTTTCCCTGCAGCTCTTCAGTTTTCCACATGAATACCCCACAAATTTAGATGTCTTTGGAGACCCTGACAAGAGGAGGGGAGGAGAGAAGCTGATTGGATGAGAGGCTCACAGGCTCAGGCTGTGGATGAGGGTGGTTGCAGGAAAACAGGAGGGAAAACAGGAAGAAAGTCAGACGAGACACAAGAGGGAAGAGATTTTCAAAGTGAAAGATGGACAAACAACAGAGATACCAGAGTGAAACCAGGAATGATAAGAAACACAAGCTCAGTCCCGACAAAAAAGGGCCAACTGACGATCGACAACCAAAACAGGACTGTGGCACACAGATTCAGCTGTGGCCTCAGAACTGGAGCAGAAGAGCTCTCCGGCGCCAGGCATCAATCTTTTTCTCTTCTTCCTGTACATCAGGAGAAATTTGTACCTTTACCTCCCAAAGAGTCAGGTGGTGAAAACTCCCCCTCAGATCTCTCTGGATACTTGAGGGTTTTGGCGCTGGTGTTCTGCATAGACCTGCACATCCCGTCGACCCCTTTCACCTTTGAGAGCAGCCCTCAAATGATGTGACAGAGGTTAATAACGGCAGCTGGAGCTTTGCTGGGGTGGGTTGTGTGTCATCTGCGGTAATTCTTGAGCTCAGAGATCCTTCAGCGCAGATCCGTTTAAATGCAGAGGCCACTCAGCTTAACTTCAGCCGCTTCTTACAGGTTTCAGGCCTTTGCCGCTCAAAGCTGAGTCAGCACATTTCTCCGGTGGGAAAATGACCTTCCGCCTTTTATTGCATTCGCAAGGGGAAGATCCTGTAAACTTGACTGCATAATTCTGATTTGGCTTGAACTAATTACATTTGAGTTGTTCAATAATTTGATTGATTTGATTTAAAGTCAAGAGTGTGCAGGGAGGTCACCGTGGTCATGAAATAACCATTATTTTCTCAGCTGTCGGCATCGCTGAATTCCCTCGGTGGATATTTGGCTCTTTCATGATTATGGATCAGACAGTTTCTGTTGAGAAATTTCTCCTCTGAGCATTCTGGTGTTCCCACTGCTTATCAGGAACATGACATGAGGCCTGAAACACGCTGCAGTTATGTGAGGAACTGTTGCAGAGAAATGGATGATCAACAATGTAACTGATGAAAAAAAACCCCAACCAACTGGCAGGAGTTTTGTCGGTGGGATGGTGCCATTACCCCAGTACCCCTCCCTTAGGCAGGTGGCCTGACTGACCAGAGGAGGTGTTTGTAGAGCAACCAGAACGTGCCACTCATTCAGCTCCCCCACATGCAGACCCAGCACAGCGTCTCTACAGACGCCCAACCAAGCCCGAGGCCACCAGGAGTCAGTCTCCGTGTTGGGGTTCGGGTTCCTCTCTGTAAAATTGTCTCTCTACCTGCATAAATGTGGCCCAAAATGTTCTTAATCATGGAAGCTCTATAAGTCGAGAAAGCAGCAGTATTACCACAACACCATCAGCCCCTTTTCCAGAGAAGGAATCAAGGTCTCCACTTTCTTCAGCAGCCTGCAAAAGATTGGAACTGAAGAAAGAAACTGCAGGCATGAAGATGTTATGAAGCTGAAGAGACAAGAGGAAGTGATGAGAGGAGGTCTCGAGGGGGCCAGGGTCTCGAGGGGGCACCCCCAGAGATTAGAATGAAAATACTTTGGAAAAAAAATGCTGCTGATGGTGAAACCCAGCCAATGAGAGCATCCGAACCACATTATAGCCTCTGAACAAAAATAGCCAGAGTAATTACCCCTCCTGCTTTAGTACATTCATGCATCTTTTAATTGATTGTTTCTCTTATAATGCGGATTCCCTCTCACAAATGGAGGACAGGCAAAGGCTTAACTATGAATTACAAAGCAGCTGAATTGATTTTTACCGGCAGGGCTGACGCTGAGGCCGACAGCAGATGTAGCGAAGCTAACGGGGGAGAGAGAGAGATGTTTCTGACTCAAACCATTGGGGAGTCATGACATGATGGATCACCTGTGACCCTGCAGGTTTCAGAAGCACATTTCTCAAAATTATGTTGTAGGCTATTCCCCAAACACCTGAGGAGTCTTTCCAACATTCCCTAGTAAATCTAAAGTGGGAGTAAGTGATGTTAACTGCGGCTTTTTATTTCGTTTGCAATTGCAACTGTCATCCCAATTAAGTGAGTAGGATTCCGGTTAAAGAATCTTACGAAATATTCCGTCATCACATGGTGGACACGAACCTCTGTCCTTTCCTCTTCCTCTTCTTCTTTCCTTCTGTTGAGCGTTGATGTGTTTGACATTGTTGTTCAGTCATTTTCGACTTCACATAAGTCACCCAAACCCCTGGTGTGTGTGTGTGTGTGTGTGTTTAATTGTTGTCTTTGTTTTTTCCCCCCCTTTTTTGTATTTAGATGCTCCCGGTGGATGGGGGGCCTCTGTGGAGCCCGTAGAGTCTATGGGGCCCTCAACAAAGCCAGGTTAGACCGTCATAAATCTTATTATGTATTTGCTTTTTTTTCAAATAAACGTAGGTTTTAGTTTTCTATATGAGAAAAACACTGCAAAAATGTTATGTTAAGTCAATAAGATGTCATGCAAATTTAAAAACTAAATCTAAAACATGGATGTATCGAGCTAACGCGGCATGTTTCTAAGAAAAAAAAATCATGAAACTCTTACTCACCAAACTCTGACTCAGCCGCGTTAGCGCGATACATCCATGTTTTAGTTATGGAAGCCACAGCAGCCGGGGTCATGGGGCGGGGATAGCGGAAAAGTGGCCAATCATAAAAAAATGATTGTTTCACTTCTTTTTCTCTACACTTGGTTTTTCCAATGTTTTACAGGAGTGCACAGGAGTCGATCAACAAGCGAGCCGATCGATCCACCGAGAGCACAGACAGCTGCAACTCACACACCCATTTGTTGACTTTTCTGCCTGCAGAAAAGAGAAGCACTTGTGGTCAATGAATTGTTCGCGCATGGGAGGTTCAGTGTTCGCGTGGAGCGTAATACACGCTCGTGATGGACTTCTGGCGTAAATTTGACGCCATGCATTCTCTACCTCTTATCCTGTTAAGGGTCGCGAGGGGGGGGGGGGGGGGTTGGATCCCATCCCAGTAGCCTTCACCCTGGACAGGTCACCAGTCCATGGCAGGGCCAACACATATAGACAGACAACCATTGGCTCTCCCAGCCACGCCTACGGTCAATTTAGAGTCTGGATTAACCTGGTCCCCTCTTGATGTCTTTGGACTGTGGAGGAAGCTGGAGTACCAGAGAGAAGAGCTTGACAGTCATCCAGCAAAGAATGAGGTCTTTAAGTCAAATGACTTAAAAACGTGCTGAGTCAAAAGCCGCATCAAAATACTTTTTCACAAAATTGAGCTAGTTGTTTGGAATTTTGCCATATCTATCACCCTTTTCTAATATAATACTTCAAAACGTGCATCACAACACGATGACAGAAACATCGCAACTGGTTTGAAACTGGGATCAGCGGTGGCAGAACCAGTTACACCGGAAGAGGAACCAACTAGAATCTTGCCTCAGACACGGAAGGCGTCAGTGCTCGCTGGTGCTCAGTGGAAAGCGGATCACGCAGACAGGGACCCTGAAGGCATCTGAATCAATGAGAAGACGTTAATCCTTGAAATGCTCTGGAGGTACGTAAAGTGATAGCAGGGAAGCAGAAGGAGAAGCCGACCAACATGCCTGAGTTGAAGCTGCTGTGGTCGAGGGAATCAGATCATGAACACTGGAAATATGCTCTTGCCACAGAACTAGTTAAGGTCGGGGTCATTTTCCTCACTGTTACGCAGAAAGAAGAGAAAATTCCATAGAGTTCGTTAATTTCAAGCATCCACTGTGAACTGGGAGCATCGAGAACATTGGTAATTTTTTTGCCATCTTTCTGTATTTTCCTCCTGAGTGAAAGTAACCAGGCTGCTGATTAACAGCAGATGTGAGCTCTGTAACGATGGCACCATCCTCGCCGTTGGTTAGAGACAACGATGAGCTTCACAGATGATGCTCCTCAACCTATCATGAAATATTAGATGGGTTTAAGGCACCTTTTGACACACAGAATAAAAAGGGAAACCAGTCAACTTGAGTATCTCGAACTGGAAGGCTGGCAGCTCCTGCTTCAGAGGGGAGACTGTTTCTTTTCATATGTGTTTACGCACACTGTGTTTGACACAGTTCAGGGTCGGTGTCAGATGATTCAGCCTTTGAATCTAATTCCTTCTAGGACCACTCTTCATATTCCACCAGAACACTTATAGTACATCATGTAACTTTCATTCAGAGGCAGCAATGATGTGAGATTCTCTGTTTTTCTGTCTACCAAAATAGTATGCAGATGTTTTCTGAAGCTCGCCACGCTTAAATGGAACATCAGTGACTTTCCGGCACATTTAAACCAGGGACAAGGATTTGATTGTGTGACTTATCTCATCTTAAATACAATTTTTAAGACACATTACAGGTAGAGAAGTATCGGCCCACTTTTGTTCACTGCCGTTACAACCGATTATGACCTCCCCGTAGCATCTCTGGCGTGTGTTCGTTTGTGCGTTAGCCAAATATGTCAGAAAATACTCCAAACTGCAAACTCCACACGGAAAGATCCCATGCCCGAGCCGGGACTCGAACCCGGAACCTTCTTGCTGTGAGGCCACAGTGCTGACCACTGCACCACCGTGCAGCCCTGCTGGAAAATATTACAAAGAAAAAAATGATACGTCTTTAGAGTCAATCTAAATTAAACTGCAGATCGTGAAGGCAAACATCCCTGCTGATGCAATATCTGGAGGATCAGCGATTGGGGAGTTTGGACAGAAAAATGCACAAAAGAATATAGATAATATCGTGTTTATATTCCATATCAATGTAGCTACAAACATGCAGGCAAGTGTACGTTTGCGTGACGTAGTAAACACACACAACATGGAGCAGAACCTTTGTAAAACAAATATTATAGGGTTAAATCCCTTTTATCGGAGCAGAAGGCACCGGGATGATCGGCCCGTTGCTCTCACGGCCTCCGTCAGCTCTCAGAGTTGCATGACCTGCAACAATCACAACTTCCTGTCACAGGCGGAGAGGTCATCATTCCACAAACTCCGTCACTGTCGTGGCAGGCCAGCCCCCGTTGCTTGCTGCTAATGAACCACTAGCTGGATTGTGGCATCAATGCTGTTTTCGTGCGTCGGTGTCAGTAAGCACGGAGATGTGGCAGCCCATCACAATGAATCAGTCAGCAGAAGATCGAAGTGATTCAGCATGCGTAAGAGTGACAGCGATGGACCATCACTAAGCCTTGAATATATGTCTGGTGCCTTCATTCCGTCCGTCCCAGATTCCCCATGAATTCTTCTCGGACAGCTGC
This sequence comes from Aulostomus chinensis, assembly GCF_037954235.1. Lineage (NCBI taxonomy): Eukaryota > Metazoa > Chordata > Actinopteri > Syngnathiformes > Aulostomidae > Aulostomus > Aulostomus chinensis. The sequence continues at coordinate 28,101,775 of NC_141326.1, read as the reverse complement.
TCTTCACACAACATTTCTAAGGATGGGCCAGAGGGTCAATTGGGTTCAAAGGGAGGCTGGGGTGAAGGCAAGAAAATGGCTGAGGAGCAGGGCCAAAAGTCACACAGGTCAGCCGAGGGTGACGGAAAAGATAACAGAACTGTATTATTCAGCTGAAGAGAGCATATCTACGGGTGGATGTTGGAGCATTGTCTGAGGTGCTGGCACCTTGGTGAGGGAGATATCGTTGAGCTGCTGCATAAGAGGAGCCACGTGTCTTGTGGAGGAGCATGTGGCATACAAGGAACACAACCTTTCCGTCAATTTGCATGCAATGCACATGCCAACCCACTGAAAAATGGAAGCACATGACAAGAAAAACTATTCCAAGTGGAGGCAGAACCCCCCCAAACACACACACACACACACACACACACACACACACACACACACACACACACACAGGAATTTGTTAGTGGCTATCTCTGTTTTTGTGTGAATGATTGTGTGAATGAACTGAGTAAACGAGTGAATCAGATCCAAGGAAGCCAAAGTAGAGAGTGTGTGTGTGGGGGGGGGGGGGGGGGGGGGGGGCTCAAACTTGACTTTGGCGCGAATGGTGACTTCCATGATTGGGACACAGCTTTCGTTTTGCTAGAGAATTCAAACAATTCAAGCTTATCATTCAAAAGGATCCTAACAAGAGTCACGTAACTTTTAAAAAGTAGAATCTTTAACTCAACGACGAGGTTCTTCACTAAACCAAAAGTCGAAGACGTTCATTTACACGCTCAGTACTTCTTCTATGGAGCGGACATCATGGCAGTTGGAGGTGAGGGCAGTGGTTGCATGCTCGTCTCCACAGAAGTTAATTAGAAGGCTCGCTTTTCTGCCCTCATGCAGAAATGTACTTTAGCAAGTTGGGGTTGGTGTGAGTTGTCAGCTACAACTGCTTTACAGCTCTGATGCTTACGTTTGAAACCGCCCAAGTGTCAAGGCCCACACTAGGATTAGATCACTTTCTATTTTCTACACTTAAGAAACTCGTTGCCCCAGGGCTGGACCCATTCCAAAAAGGGATCATCCGCTCCTAGCCTCCTATAGTGCTTGATCCCTGGCAGGGTGCTGATCAGACAGATCCTAGCCTACATCAGAGGAAGAACTCCTCCCGGTCACGTAGCGCTGCAGAATTACACTGACATAATATGTTGTCACAATGTTTACACCCACTTTTTTTAAACATGCCCACTGAAACTGATTATGATGTTTAATTTTTGATAGACGAAGCACTAGAAGCGTCGCTGGCTCCTTGAATACAGAAATCTTGAAGGGTGATCACAAGTGGTCTCTCAAGACGCAATCTAATGCCAGGCGTGAGCTCACATACTTAGAGCTTGTGATCGGATCATCCAGGCAGTGGGTTAAGGCCGGGTCTGGAAAGGCTCGGGAATCTGGGAATCCTAATCAGGTTGTACAAGAATCACTATTGAAAGCAGATTTAAATTCAACCGGAGAGCTTATTGTGCCACAGATATGAAACCTACAAACGAGACTCATGCAAAAACACTCCCTTAAAAATCTGTTTTTTGGACACTGAAGCCTGCTGCGTTGACACTGAAGTCACACGTTCAGTTCAAGGGTGTAGATTATCTCCTGAGCTTATGTCAGCAAATTATCCACCATCGATTGTGGGAACCCACGGCGTTGCTAACCTCCGTCTTGGCCTTAACTACAGTACGTCATCGCCGTTGAGATGAGGATATCAACAGGTTGAGATCTGAAACACAATGTTGAGTGATGTCACGACACGCTCATGACGTGGTTAGATATTTTCTGGTGTTAAGCACTGGTGGTGTTAAAGGTGGATTTTGTAGCCGATCTCGCTGCTTTCACTTAAATGAAGGGGGGGGGGGCAATTTGCTAGAAAGACAGCGTTTGTAAGAAACAAGAAGAGGAAGAAGTCAATTCCCATTCCACCACTGCTCATGAGCGTGTCAGCTGGTCTGGACCGCTGCTCCTCTGCCGTGCCACATCACCACAGGGCTTCAGAGTGACTCCTATTTCAAGCATGGCACAAGTTGCCGCAACCAGGAGTCATTGCTATTCTGGAACACCGGAAAACCTTTGCTCCGTGGACCAATAAATAGTTACATAAGAAGGTCCGTTTCCTCGCATGTGAAGCAACCTCTTCTCTCCGGCTGAAATGCACGCGCCACTGAAAGAGCAACACGCCAAGTCCTGGCAGAACCTGGGCCTCAGAGGGAATGACGCACGGCACTCTGGTTGGTTTGACTGAGGTCAACCCTGAATCTATGTAGGAATAATTAAATTACTATTGTCCTTCTCTTTGTGCCGTGCTGTGGTTTGTGTTTTTACTATGTGCTCCCGAAATACCAAAGTGAAGATCAACACGCCCCGAACACACGGCACCATCCGCCAACCGCCTGGCACCACAGATCCCCTAAATATGCCCCATGAGTAGCGCAGGCATCAGTGTTTGAAACTGCTAGAACTGCTGCAAGAAATACCACTTCACACTCCATCAGCATCACTGACAACACAGCAGCTGTGGGACTGTGAAACTAAATCCCTGTTTCGAGTGACCAAGAGCCAACTCGCCTGCATGTGAGAACATAAAAAAAAATAAATAACATGAGGACAGTATTTATCTGTTCATCAGGAGAGCAGCTCTGCCTGCTCCTTCTGGGCTCCCAGCCGCCATGGAGACAGTTGGGGGGAAAAAAAAAAAAAGAGAGACAGAGCAAAGGCCGCCTCAGATTTTGAGATCCCCTTCGTACAAGAGGGTGGATGTAAAGGTCACAGCTATCAGAGAGAAGCTGGAAGAGGAGCAAAAGAGTCAGACTCAAGATGTCTGAGGCACCGTATCTGTCACGCTTTGAAGTTAAGGAAACTTTATCCTGTAATCTGAGTATCCATAGTATTGGGGTTAAAGGTCACGTCTGATTTTGTATCTCCACCTACTGTATCACAACAGTCCAACACGAAATATGACACGACACAGTTAATAATTCAGAATTTATGCAGCCCAAGTAGCAGTTTGAGATCGTTCACATTACATTTGTGAGGCATTTGGATTTCAATGAGGTGAGAAACAATCAATAAATAAACATCATTAAGTTACTGCATGATTTCCCAGGTATTGATTATTGATCGGGTGGGTCCCCGTGAGATAGAGGTCTAGGCCCCCTGGTCAGAAGGGAGCGCGAACACGTTTCCTTCGAGTAGTTTCCCAAGACGTCACACAAACTACACAAAAGCTTAAGAAGAGATGAAAAAAACATTCATTCTTTTTTCTTTTTTTTTTTGCCTTTGAATAACTGAGCAATTTGTGTTTGCAACCTCGTTCCGTGCCTAAGGAGCACTGCACATCTCATGTTGAAAGCTTCTGCAGGGATTCCTCGAAGGTTTTTTTGTGATATGTTTGTTTAAGCCTCCAGGTTGGGCCAAATCACATGACGAGAAGCCTGGCAGACAGCAGCCTGTCTGACCGCGTATTCTTTGGCTGTCACTCATCTCCTGCATCATGTCCACCCATCTAGAAATGAATCATGATGCGTTTGCGACGATGCTCAAGTTGGGTTTCCTCATTTTTTCACGAGCAAAGTTTACCGTTTAATTTTACGGACAACAGCTTCTCCGGGTTTTTTTTGTTTTTTTTGTCTCCATTCAATGAAGGTCTGATTGGAACGAGAAGCTGCACACCGAACCTAGAACATAGTTCTATTTAGGGACACATTACCTTTTTTTTTTTTTTGTGAAGTTGTTGTTGCAAGCAGTCTTCCCCCAGTACAAAGTTTGATGTTTGTTTTATGCCAACTCGGGTTTGAACACCACCACCAACTTGCCCCCTCGCGTTGTGTCCCCCACAAATTAGCAACGCTAACTGATTTACACCGGTATTTTTTTCTGTGGTGCCGACATTTAAATTTAAGACATGACATGCCCCCACCATCCCAGGTGGTTTAAGAAGTTGCTGCCATTTGTAGCGAGCTCACCAACATGATGGATTTATTGGGACATTCACAGGGTCAACGTCGCGCCTCGTTGCAACAGATGGACTTGAGTAGACTTTAATAAATCCAGTGACGAGAACTGCACCTCTGGCCGTCGGCTGCCAGAGGTTGGCCATATTCAGGCAATCATGTTGTCATGTTGTTGACAAAAACTTTCCCATTTTCTAAGCAGCAATGAGGAGGGTTCAGGGGTTGTCACGTCCCAGACAACAGCAACTGTGTGGTGCATCCTCATGGAATGAGACAGCTGTTTTCTTTTTCAAGGATACTATACATGTTTGGGAGCACAGCGAGTTGTTTCAACTTGCTTAACTTGTGAATTCACTGTGTCAGTAATGTTTTCCAGATCCCACGGTGGTTTGCTAAAAGGAGGGAACTGTCAGAGATCTGTAATTTTCCCGTGTCTCAACATGAACTCTGAGAAATCTACGGAGAAAAAAATTTGTTTTTTTTCTTTTATATTCTACCAAATTCACATTGATTCTATTTAGTATGACACAGAATATGTGGTTGTGTATCTAAACTTTGGCTTAATAGTGGCGTTCTGAAGTCCTTGTAACTTCTCATAGTGTGACAAATGATTCTATCTCCAAGTCAGGCAGGAAATTAGAGCCAGACTCTGGCAGACAGCCTGGGGTCAGTGGTAAGGGGGTCAGGGGGTCAGGGGGCTGTGCTGGCCTTATCTGCAAGGGTGACAGGGACACCAGTGACACTAGAGGAACCAGAGGCTGTGGTGGCTGCGCATCAGACTCAAGGGTCTGAAACTGCTAAAGCTCCGAAACTGGAAACCGAAGGTAAGACGCCTGGCCTCGGGCCTCAGTGGTGTCAGGTGAGTCAGGAACAAGCTTGGTATCTGTAGGTGTAGCTGGTGCCCCAGGAACAGGATAGACCTTGTAGAGGTTCAGAGCAGCAGAGACTCTGACCTCCTCTGCAGGGAAGTTGAGCCATGATGGCAACCTAGCATGAGAGGATGACCAGGCCTCAAAACTGGAACCCACGACTTTCTTGATGAGGGGTGGGCTCGGTGGGTCTGGAGACATTTGCATTGGTATCAAAAGCATGAGACTGAGATGTGGATGGGTAACTAGGATCTTTGGACTTGGATTGGTATAGCTGGGGGCTATCCTGGGTTTGGGGCCAGAGTGCAGGTTTGAGGTTATTTTGAGACCTGTGGCCAGTAGTTTGGAAGCTAGCAGGCTCCGGACTCTGGATTGGCAGGTTAATCCAGCATAGAGTTAGCCAGACCATGGCTAGTGGGCAAGAATTCCTGCTGTTATGCGGGCTGTCAATGGGCGTCATGGCTCAGAGGTAGAGTGGCCGGGTGAAGAAGGCTGAGGAGAGAGGCGGTCTCTCTGCCAGGCCTGGCACCACTGTCCGAATTTGGGGCTGTCAGGCAAATTCTCTCCCCTCCAGATCCTGAGTATTTCTCCGAAAGGTCACTGGCAGGTTTCTGAGTTTTCTGGATCTATGGTTGGTCAGATTCCACAGTCAGTGGGAGGACATGAGGATCCAAGTGCAAGAGGTCAGCAGCAAGATCATAAAGAACCAGTGGACTGAACAGGCTGAAACCCTGAGGAACCACTGGTCTATAATTCTACTGGACTAATGATGCAAGGAGGAACACGAGGGCAGGCTGGGAACTGATGGATAAGGACAGAACGTGAGCAGGGTTGGGCCGCAGAGGTTTGATGGGTAGGCTTGAGGTGGGGGGACAGCGAGCAGGACAGCAGGAAGAGTCCAGAATTGAAAATATCCACCAGAGACTTCAAGAGGAATGATGAACGTGATTTCTCCTGTCCTGAATTGTGATTGTATGTCATGTAGGTGCTACGTATGCAACAACCACCGCTACAATCTAATAAAGCCCAAAATTTTAGATGTCTCAATCGTTATCAGATACACATTTTCTACATTCCAGCTGGACATGCGATCTGGCCGGCCAGGTTCACCCACACAATCGGTTCTTGTTCAAATGGCAGAGCAGGCATGCAAATTTCATTTCCTTTCTTTATCTGAGGGTGTTTTAAAGTTTAGAAGTCACATGGTCACAAATCATTGGATTACTGTCTGGTTCCACTGTACTTTAGTCATTTACTTAAAGGTTATCAGTGAGTCGGTCACTGGCATGTATTCATAAGCAGAGAAAACATTGATCTGTGTCCTTCTGAATTTGAGAAAATAGTCACTTGCATGAATATGGCACTGTCGAGTGTTCGTCTATTTTTACTGGAATCGTTTCAAAGAAAGATGATTCTTGAAAATAAACCAATCGCTTTCTGTCCTGCACTCCCCATAACTACCAAAAACCAGAGTTTCAGATGGGACGTCCTAGGAATCTGTGTCACGCTGTCTGCTTTCATAATGCTGCCGCTTCCCGTTAATGTCTGTGTGTTGATCTCCTGGTGATTAATGTACCTACAACGTCAGCATTTCTGCAGAGAGGCCCAGGAATAGGAAGCTAGCCTAGAACTCAGTCGGACTGTTGTGAATGAGACAGCTTCTCTTACAAAAGATATTTTTAAAAACCAAATTCTGACATTAAATGAACGATAATCCAAACTGTGACGATATTAAGCTTGTTGGACTGGATGTGACCCATTAGTTGTCGGCAAAAACTGCTGACAGACACATAAACTGGAAAAAAGAAGTGAACGCAGCCTGAGGTAAAAAAAAAAAAATCATTCAAATGACCAGAAGAGGCTAAATCCACTTCCAAGTCCCTTATAATGATGATCATATTTTATATTTATGTTTCTCTAGAGCTCAGGGACAATACTTGCTTGACCGACTCAGTGAAGAATTTCCCTCGCGAGTTTATGGTTTCATTTGCTTGTTGCAAGTCTTCAACACAGCAAAATGTTTATTTTGTACATGTTTGTCTCATTAAGAGGAAGTCGTGTATGTTTTCAATAAACATTGTCACACTTTCACCGTCGAACAGGACAGAAACGCAGCCCTGCGACTCAACACCGTGTGTATCAGCTCCATCCGCTCGTCCAAATTAGACCAACATGCCAGGGGCAAAAATATGCTCTCTTCAAAACCACGCGGCACATTTCAACTGAAGCGTCAGGGAATACGGAGGGGGATATTTAAGCACTGAAAACATCCATCCACCCATTTTCTGTACCGTTTATCAGTTAAGGGTCGCAGGGGATTGGAGCCTATCCCAGGTGACATTAGGGGTTCACCCTGGACGAGTCACCCGTCTGTCGCAGGGCCATCAGGAGCAATTAGGGGCTCAGTATCTTGCTCAAGGACACTTGAACATGGTCGAACCAGCGACCATTTGGTTGCTAGACGGTCACGCTTCCTCTGAGCCATTGGATACCTAATTAGATTTTACAGTACTTTTGCTTCGTTACAACAAAGACACATGCAAACATAACGCCACACATAACACAAGGGGGGGGGGGGTATTTGAAAAGAAGCAAATCAAAAGTACGCAGGCACTGAGTCGAGCTGACCGGATGAATAGAGTTTGACATTCAACAGGTAGGTCTTTGTGGTCTGTAGTCAACATCGTCTCAGATCTTTGCTCCTCTGGCAAATTGTTTCATCTTGGAACAAACTGTTGCCAGAAAGTGTAATCTGAGCTCTATTTGATTTTCTCCCTAAATTTAGACCACACAAATGATTTCCATATGAATGTAATTTGTGTGGGTCTGGTAAACAGCACTAGAAAACAAAAACACTCAACTGTATACTGTCCATATAGCACAACAAAGAAGAACGATATAACACAGATACACAACACAAGCTCCTTCTCGTTATTTGCTTGAAAAACGTACGTGCGAGGATTATTCTTTACTGGAAGCCCTGTCCATGGTGCTGAGTGTCACGGTGAAACATTGAATACAACTCAACTGCAGAGTTACATTTATCAACAGCGGCACTGACCTTTCTTCTATCGCTTACGAGGGATGTCAGCTCAATAACACATTTCACACCTCCTGATGGTGATTTTTCTCCACCCTGGCTGACGCAGACGGATGAGGAGAGCTGCCAGAATCCTCATGATCGCCCAGTTAAGCCTAATAATAAACAGCTGAGTCCAGTCGACTGATTCAATATATCTAATGGGTTCTGGTAGAAATGCCAAGAAACAGAGGAGGGGAGGCCCAGAGAGTCGGCACTCGGGGCCACACAAGTGGTGGATGTCACCTTGTGTCAAGTCAGTCATGGTGTTTTAAAAGATCCTGCGTCCTCCACTGTGTTTTCCTGCTGTGGCTCATCATGTGTTTACCCTGTTTAGTTGCCACGTTGTCATTAGCCGTGTTTCCATAAAAGGATTGTGATGTGTATTTGGCTGTTTTGCGCATTTTGCTTGTCATGGACACAGAAACCTATCACAGAACATTGACTTGGTTGCCAGGTTTCTTCGCTCCAGATGTCTTAATGGAAGCTTAATGCTGTAATTTGTACTTCCTTGTTTACGGCATTCCTAATATTCATTGGACATTTTATGGAAACCCAGCTACAGTCTCCTCCTTTGTGCTCTCTGCTTGTGTCTCCCTCATGTTTGCTTCCCTGGATGGTTTTTAGCGCATTTTCTGGCTGCCTGCAAGTGAAGTGATTCAATATAGATTTGATTCTTACAATCTTGTGTTTTGACTCTCATTTGACTCCCACTTTTGTCATTTCTGTTACTGTGGAGGTCCAATGAGGAACAGCCCCTGCTGGTCTGGTGCAGTTCTGATAATTGGCTAGGCTACATGCTGGAAGCAGGCCCAGAGCAGTACTGGAGGTCTGCAGCTGGAGTGCAGTGCAGGGCTGCGGGGACTCTGATGGCTGGTGTCCTTGTGGGCTTGCAGCTGGAGAACAGGCGGGAGCAGGGCTGGAACTGTGGGAACAGAAAGCTTCATCGGCTCTGGCTTGAGACTGGTGGGAGAGGGGCAGGTTTGGAGACTGGTGCCAACAGGAACCACAGAGGGTCCAGAGCCATGCGGAACACACTGTCTTCAAAATCCACCACAGAAGCATGGGACATGGCCAGGAGGGTAAAAAAAATTAAATTGTGGATCTGGTAGTCTGGAGGCTCACTGGCTTGAAATGGGAGTTAACAAGCTGGTTGCTATCAAGCTGATAACTGGATAACTGGAGTAATCCACAGGCTAATAGCTAGAAGGTCAGGGTGCAGGATGGTGCCAGACATGCTGGAGGTAAGCTAGCTGGTGGCTAACTGGGGCGAATAATTGGAAAGGACCAGGCTTAAACAGGTAAGAGCCCAGCCTCAGGTGAAAACTGACAAGGCTAGGAGGATACAAGTTGGATAACCTGAGGAGAAACAGTCTTTGTGTGGAGGACAGTAATGGAGCTAATGTCTCGGCCAGGCCCGGGACGTCTTCCCATAAGAAACTTAAACTAATTCTGGTCCACGATGTGGCCAAACCAAACTATTAGATACGCCAGTACAAGAGAATAACAAAAGCTTACAGGAACTCCAAACAGAAGCTGGTGGGAATCCACAAAACACACAGTCCTATAAAAGGTTGTCCAAATAAAGAAAGTTCAAAGGAGCATGCAGGCGAATCCAAAACAGACACAGGTCAGGAACACGAGATGGCTGTAACTCATCACAACACAAAACACTGATGGCGTGGCACACAGAGAGGTGAGCGCACACACACTTAATACTCTGGGGAGGGAACCTGATGAGGAACAGGTGAAGACAATCATGTTGGGGGGGGGGGGGGGGCATTCATCAGGAAGTACAATGGCCTGGGGCATAGGAGGAAAATACTTTCAAAGTAAAATAGGAAGAAGGTCCAGTTATTGTATGGGGAAATGCATAGAAAAGCAACTTTTTTAACTTTAGTGCCACGAAAACAGTTTTTCTAATTTCTTTTCTCCTAAGGACCACAGTTTGTATAATTCTTTATTTCTGTCTCTATTGTAATCCACTGCTTGGATTTAACAGACATTTCTTAATTTGCAGACAACAAAACCCTTCCTCTCCGAGGCGGCACACAGCCAAAATGAGTCACGTGTGCGGTGGATGATAAAACCCAGGGCAGGTAATGCCCTGACAGACTTTCTCTAATACGGCATGTTCGGAACATTGTGGCTGAAGGGGCCTCTTTACTTAATGAACGCTCGCATCTGTCGATACAACTGAGTCCAGATTAGGATTGGTTAATCCTGTAAGATTTGTGCCGATTCAATTGCAAAGCTAGACAACCATCTTAAAAGTGTGCAACTTTGACCGGGCGACAGCCTCGGTGTCAGAGTAAATCGTGCCATCTGCGCAGTTGCACCGCGCCGTGCGTTGTGTGTGGCTTCACAAAGACGTGACAGCAGACTTAGATTTGTAGAAGAGAAAAATGGAACAGAGGTTCTGAATTTGTAAAGCAGCTTCCTGGGGGGGGGGGCAGGCAAGTGTGTGTGTGTGTGTGTGTGTGTGTAATAATCATTGTCATCTCGAAATGTTAATGATTTTCAGGCGGATTAACCTGGTTGCATACTGACTCAATTTGAGCCTCATGGTAAAGAACCTCAAACATTCACCTTTGTGTATTCATTTCTTCCACACTTTGTCTTTATATTATAAGAGTACATGGGGGGGGGGGGGGGGACGGGACATACCACGGGGGATTAAACCTTTGCCCTTTACTGTGAGACAATGAGAAGCCAGACTTTCCTAACCTGTGTGACGGTGCAGATCAGCCTCTGAGGTGCCTCATCAATGAAGACATCTCCCAGATTTCCACAGGATGAGCATACAGACCAAACACCAACCTGTAGAGCTTTAGTCTTCGGCGAAGAATTCATAAATTTCAAAACATGGAGAAGCGTTCACACTCAAGCAGGCATTTGAACACGTTGTGCACCAGCTCTGACATGCTTGTGAGGGTCTCAGCTTCGCAATCTTAACCTCACTTTACGCTACGAGCCTAATCTTGGCATTTGTTTACTCAATTAAGCAGTTAAAGTAACATCAAATAAGGCGCGGCAGGAAACACCCAAAAAACAATCTACGGTCTTTGGCCGTGTTACATTAGGCTAGCGTTGGTGCACCTGGGCAAATATTTTGTTTTACTCAACAGACATTCCTTTTTAGAATCTTACAAAAGCCTGTTTTCATATTGATAAAGGCTTTTATTGTTATTTCGTGCAGAACATGCTTTCACATGTCCAAAGGCTGCACCCAAAATTTAAAAAAAAAAGGAAGAAAAGGAGGCAAGTGAGGCCATGTAGCCTCATCTGACATAAAATTATGAAATGAAAATGTGCCAGTTTTCATGAGCTCATTCACTGATAGCATGTTGACTTCCTGGTGCAGCTGGATGTCCATGCAAAGTGTGGCCCGTGGACCGAAAAAGGTCCACATACAGTTACTTTATGATGACTAAATGAATGGATCAAAAAATATCATAAATCAAGGGCTTGATTTGAAAAAAAACAACAACAACAAACACTTAAAATATTTCATGTACATCACTACTTTATGCTATCTCTTTTTTGTTCAGGAAACATACTCGTAAAATATGTAGGATACAAAATGTCGTATTATTTCGTCATGGTAAGATAGGGTGGCAGATTAATACTTCAGTCAGAGACGAGACATGCACCTCACAGCTGAAGTTCTACGCGTACGGGACAGTACATTTGAGTTCCATAGGTTCTAAATCTTTTCAGTTACCTGGATGTGAACTTTACCTGCGTTGTTACCGAAGCATCCTACAGAAATCCATTCTTATTCGAGCCTGAAGCTCGGGATCTTAGTATCATTTTGCATTTTAAAAACGCATGTTTGGTTTTGCTTCATCTTCGTCATCTTAGAGTTTCAGTTTTGCCCCTCCGAGGGAAATCGTCGGATCCCGGCTGTCTTAAAGATTCTTAGGTTGAATAAATACATTTCTCCCGGCATGAATGTCAAAATCTTGCCGATTTCATTGGAACTACGCCGGTACTGAGTCGTTACGTTAAGTTGCAACAGAACCAAACTACAGCCGGTCACAAAGTTAGATTTTTACCCACTAGGATTCCAACCTGCGAGGGCACTTGTGAGGCGGATATCTGACAGTCATCAGAACATTGTGTTTTAGAAGACGGAGATAAAAGAGCAGGGTCTGGAGGGATTGTAGTTGTGTTCAGCCTGTGTGGTACTGTCATTGTGATTTACTGTTTGGAGTTGGACAAGCTCCCTCCATTCACTTTTATCCCTCCACTAATATTCATGGGGATTCAACATCCATCACTTTAATCAAAATATAATCACAACTTTAAAAAAAAACCACCATGCCAAAATCATGTCAGTTTGTTCCCACTTTGCTCTGAGAGGCCAGTGATTGATGGCCTGGGGTGTGTCAGGTTTGTCGGCAGCCACCTACAGAGGACGATGGGAGACACGTAGACGGATGGACGTTGACAGTTGATGAAAGGGAAAAAAAACACCGACACAGAAAAGTAAAGGAAAGCCCATGAACTTCGGATTTAAAAGCACATTGAATATTTTCTTTTTCGCAGACATGAAGATTGACTCCCTCATCCAACATGGCTGAAGTCAACGTAGCATCTAACAGCTACTCTGTTGAAGTTAGCGATGAACTTTTCCTGCTGTTGTCAGTTTCGTGGCACGAACAGTCGCGTTGCAAATTCATAGCAGGCTCTCTGTCAGTGTTCCCTGTCTTGTCCTTTTTTGGCTGAATCTATTCTGTGAATCCATATTAAAATTCAATAAATCTTCCCATCCATAAATCACTTCAATTCACCAGAATGCTGGCATCAAGATTCGAGCTGCGTCTACGAATGACGTTGGACGACAGCCATCTTATTGAACCGCTAATGTGACAGAACAGAAGAAGAACAGTTAAATGACTTTGTGGTGGTTTCAAACTCATTACCCCAGAGAAAACACACAAATAAAAACCCCAGTTAATGACTGTGAATTATTAAAAACCTCAAAATGACCGGATGACAGGACTGTGTGTCGATGGAACGTGTTGCCAGGACGCATGCGTAGAGCCTAGGCCTAGGCCAACCAGGAAGCACCCACAAGTCACAGGATCTTCCAGGAAAAGTTCTGCTTTTCTACAGAAGAATTTGTTCGTCGTTATTCTGAAGTCTTGATCTTGACCTGCTGTCCATGGCACCAGTTACCGTGATCATATATCCCACTGGAAAGTGATCCTGAAAATCCCACCTTGAAGCTGAATTTGCCTCGCTAGCCCACCAATCCTGCCGCAGCCTGGAACTCCGTCCTCCTTGCTGCAAACTTAACGCCTGCTTGCAGTCCGTGTGTGAGTTTGACTGACGCATTTTCATGCCTCGCTTCAGGAAATGCAAAACACACCGTACACCATGCATTAAACGTTTAATGCATGTTTTGAGGGATGCATATGGGCAAGATAAAAAAAAAAAAAACAGAACACGACTGCTGCGGTTAGCTTGAAGGTAATGATCGGGTTTCTCTTGTGCAGCCTGACAGGCTAATCTGACGCCCTTATAAATGTCCATTTTCCTTTAGTGTGTTACATGTTTATTAACAACATTATCATCATAGTTCAGGACAGATTCTGAATCATGGTACAAAATTTTGTAAAAGCCCACACACACACACGCACACACACACACACACACACACACATACATATGTTCTTAATTGTAAAGCATGATGTTTAGACTTCTACACAGTGACAAAAGACAAACAGAATTATAAATAATATTATTAATGGAAAAAGTTATTATAAAGACACATAATTACATCAATAACGTGTTTCTGTCGGTTCCTGTCGTTGAGGTAGTCATGATCCTGCTGATAATGCGCCTGTTAGAAACCTTCCTAACGCCTGAACTGCAGCCTGGTGACACACCAAGATGTGTTGCGTCAAAAAAACAAACAACTTTGCACACACAAAGATGTTCAACAACAACCAGTAAAGTGTTGGTTTGCTCTTCATCAGGACTGCTGAGTCTCCCAAATTCTATCACGCCACTCTTTGCTTGTTCAGGCACTACAAATGTTTTATTAACCCAGAAATGATGTGGAGGGGGTTTATTATGTTGAATTCCAATTTTAAGAATACACAACCATTCAACTTTGTTCTGTACTTAAAAAAAAAAAAACAGAGAAGAAATCAGGGTCTTACCAGTGATTCAGAAAACCTAGGATTACTTGAGCCTGACTCCCCCGTGGATAGCTTTCCCTCCCCGCTGCATGTTACTTAGAGGGCTGAGCTGGTCCCCCGTGCCTTTATGTCTGCAGTGTCTGAATGATGGTCTCAGAAGCTTAAAACCAGTGCTGGCCACCCCGGGCTGCATAAAGATGTCATACACACCCCACTATTAAGGCAAAGAGTTACGAGCCACGTTTCCCTCAAAGATTTAAAGTTAAAGGGGTTACATTTTGTATTCACCAATCAAAAATCTGCATTATACCAACAGCGGTAGGGTTTATACCAGCATTAATAATGCAGAGGGACTGCAGAGGAACATGATGTTCTGTAAACTGACAATTGGGTGTGGATAGAAATCCGTGTTTTATCGTTTCACTTTCATTATTTTCCCCAGAATCAATGCTACAATGATTAATGGAGGTCCCCTAATGTGTGGTCTTGTAAGAAGGCAGGAAGGGCAGGTACTGCAAACATTTAAACCTTTTCAAAAAATAGCTGCAGAAAGGAATATCATAGCAGGATTGGTCACATGTTTTTGTTCCTTCCTCTTGTGCTTTTTCCTGCCAGCTCCTGATGCCTCGCTCCTTGTCAGTGCCTAAAAGGGAAGAGACCAGATCAGCTCACTGTCACGGCTTCTTATTTTCTATCGCAAGGAGTTTGCGTGTTGTCAGACCTGGAATGGTGTTGTCCAGGATGAACCCAAAGAACCCTCCGATGAACATGTGCGTCGTGAAGAGTACAACAATCACTTGGTCTAGTTCCTTCATTCCTTCAAAGAGAAGAGAGAGTAAAGATTTGCCACCTTTTTTTTTGTAGCTGCTTGTGAAATAAAAAGGAGGCAACTGTAAATCTTGTAGGGAGACACTTTGTTCCTGCCTCCTCCACATGGAGGTCAGGGGTCAGGTTTAAGTTCCATCTACTAAAACTCCAGAAATACAAGTTCCCGCCAATAAGAACCAAGAGCAACTGGGGACTGACAAGTAAATCTTAGTCAACAGGCTAATAGTTAATCCATCCTCGCTCCTTTACTCCTGATGGCTGGATCTCTTCCCTGCTTTCTGGCTGTTCAGGCCAGATGATCTTTATTCCTGGACTGTAAAGCCTCAGAGCCGAACACCACATTCATCAACACGAACATGTCCTTTTTCCTTTTTAAACTATTTTCTTTTCTCCAACATTTCCACCTTGATCCAATTGACTTTTTCTAAATTTGCTCCCACAATTATCGGTGGTTTTGGGCTCCTAAGCCTCGGGAATACCTGGGCTCAGCAGCCTCAGCGTGGTCAGAATTCTAGGGAAAGATGACGGTTATTGCCAGTGTTTCCCCTGGGACTGAAAAATGTGTCTCATTCACGAGTGTCATGTCATTGTCACTGTTCAGTTAATGTTGAACAGCAACACAGACCACGGATGAATTAGGCAGGAAGTAGAAGGTAAGGAGTGGGTCCACGGGGTGGGGAGGCGGGACAGGGGGGTACATGTTGTCTCACACCTGGAAGGCGGTCCTCCATGAACTGTCACACGGGGGGGGGGGGGGGGGGGCAGCGTATATAAACCTGGATGGCTCTTCTCAGGAAGACTGCGGGAAGTTTGACTGTCTGAACGTAGCAAGGTATGAAACACCAATTTAATTTGTTTGTTTAGAAGAACGATAATTTGTATTAAATTTCCTTTCATGTATTTTGTGCCTGGAGGAAGCAAACACTGGTGGAAATAAATCAAAGACGGGACGGTCTTTTAATAAATCCGAAGGAGACAACGTTCCACAGAAGAAGGCAGAGAGCGTCCTGATTGGTAAAAGATGTATTTTTGCATTGGGCTCTTTTAAAAGTCATATGGTCGGCCTGGCGGCATTCCAGAGATAACGGAGAGCAATAAACCAGCAGCGATTCACAAAAGAACCCAGTAAAGTCTGCAGGTCCACAGACACTCCGAATCAGGAGGACTTCATCGAGGCTAAACGGCCGTCTCTGTAATCACTAGACCACTGTGGCTCTCCAATTTGTTGAATCAGAGATGGCCTTTCATGTGGAATGTGTTACTCTCAGCTTGTGAATGTAACACCGACAGCCAGTGACTCCGTGGATGCCCCTTCCCTCCCAACGCTCCTCTGGCGATCAACTGGCAAATTAAGTGGTATCAAGATTTGAACACAACGCTGACATAGTTTGTCCCTGAACACGTCCTTGTTCAAATAACACATGGAGGAACACACACACACACACACACACAGTGTAGATGGGAACAATCAACAATGGCTTCCGTGACATTTCTGCATTCCTTAGTACCATCAGGAGTGTGTGATAGAAGGCAAGAAAAAGGAGGACAAAACTGATGATCCAAACACTCGTCTTTGATGCTGGAAAAGTAACAGGGATCTAAAGTAACAAGAAACACAGGAACAGGTGAATAATCTAAACAGAGCATCTCACACTGAGACGGCCAAAGCGAAAGTCAACTCATGACGCAACCCCAAGCAGGTGGGGGACACGGGGGCAGGGAAGGAGCTGATTCTGTGACTGACGAGGACTGATGAAGTGAAGGACAGTTTCCATCAGCTTCATCACATGGCTGGTTCTTCCTGCTTTCTGGAGTTACGAAAGTGACACAGGAGGGAAAACGTCTTTGTCGGGCAGAGAGAAACATAGTCGTCAAACCATGACAGCAAAATCTGCTTTAGTGTGCATTTCCTAATTTTCCCCGTCACAAGCGTATGCTTAACCCAATCTTGACACCCAACCTTAACCCAGAGACAGCCACCAAAAGCATGGAAGACACCACGAGTACAGAAGTCTCCTGATTTTCCAATTGAACAGATGTGTTAAATGAGGCCACACACACATTTCCCATCCAATGAGGCAAGAGTCAGAAGTTCAAGGCACCCGCTGAGTTGGTTTTAAATCCCGCAGCCTGTGCATCTAAAGATGTCTGGATGAGCAGCAGAGTGTTTACAAAGAGCACTGACAGGCTTCCTCTTGTGTGAAGTTATCAGCTGAGAGTTGGGGAATGACTCTGGGGCAAGAGTGCTTTATCTGAGCCAGGCAGATTACAGCCAGTGACATGGGGGCAAGCCAAGAGGATTGAGAGGTAAGCAGCCTAGACCTGAGAAAACCAGACAAGCCCTCATGCCCAATGTTGAACCCTGGATTAGCACTTTCCTGGGAGACACTCGCATCACATGACTCATGGGATCAAGGTCTTATGTCTGCAGAGAAGAGCTGTGTAATCTTGAGGATTGCTCTTTTGATGGCTCTTCATAGGGGGTGGCTACTCACAGCCTCCGCTGCTGATCAGTGGGTCATGAAACGCATGGAGTCATCAGCTAATAGCGGGTGATTGATCGGCCATTGGTTAGAAAACCTCAGCTCAGTCAAACTTGTATCACATCGCTGTCAGACGGACCTCATATCTACAAAATCCGGTGTGATTGGCTGCCCTGTGCACGGGGGGGGTTCACCGATATTAACAAGAGCTTGTGACTAAATCCCATAACTCCAGGTCCTCGATCTGTTGGCAAAATCTCATGATACCCCCCCCCCCCCCGCCTCCGTCTCTGATGAAGTGCAATGTCATCTGACTTCCTCTTAAGGACATAGTTTAATAAAATGTTTCCAAATTATTAATCATCCATTTCCTGTAACAGTTTTGGACAAAAGATCTCTGTCGTCTCTTTTCATCTGATGGATTCATGTTTCATGGCTGGATTAATGGGCTACCGCATGTATGGCTGTGAGCATGTGGATTATGTTTGTGGAATGCATGAGGTGAAGACAGATCTCTTGCTTGACCATACATAACTTTTTTCCCCCTCTTCTTTTCCCTCTCCATTTTATTTAGTCAAGTTTTCCGATGGTTTATTACCCAACCAGTCAGACAAACGACGGAGTGAAGACACCGTCCACCCTGTTTTCCCCAACAAGTGTTGCCATTTACTGGAGCACAAATCCAAGCCAGACCTGGTTCGACCTGGACTAATCCTGGATTGAATTTAGTTTTTTTTTGTGTGTGTGTGAGTGTAAACACTGAATAAACTAAAATAAAGAAAAGCAAATAAAGAAGTACAATGTAATGGACTGTAGTCTAAAAATGAGTGGGCAGTGCCACCATAGAAAAAGCTTTGTACTTTAATAAAATACTCTGAGGGACAGACAAAAGCCTCCTTGTGAATGTGAAAGGATAAAAGACACCAGTTCCTTATGTGACCTGTAAGAGTAGGAAAAATATCAAAATGTTGTGTGTGAATGTGAAAAGCATCATGACCAAGCGAGTCCCACCAGTGCCCCCTACAGACGGAGCAGCTCCTCTCATCCACCCAGACCAGTCTGACCAGACTCCTGACAATCCCAGTTGAAAACTTCAGTAACATCTCTGTTCCAAGAAGTTCAGTTGCAACACACAACCACAAAAAAAGCATATTTGGAGTTCAGAATCAGCTAAGGCAATTAGGAAGGCTCTCAGTGACATCTTAAAATCTAGGCTTAAGACTAAAGGTAACCAAGCAGGTGCCATCTGGGCCTGTGGGATTTGGGAACACCTTGGCTTTAGGAGCTTAGGCTGGCAGAACCGCTGCCATCTTTTCAAGGGTAATCTTTCAGTGCAGCAGCAGGTGTGCAGCCTTCTTCCTACTCCCTGTCGGAGCCCAGGAGGATTCCAGCTCTGCTCTATGGAGAGGAAAATTCAACCCCAAGCGTAGACGATAGCCATGTTTTAAGAGGAATGCCGGATGGTATAAAGCTCACACGCAGCACGTTTTCATCCGTCAGCGCCGACACTCGCAATTTGTCATGAGGGAGACGAGTTGTTTCCACGTGATATAATAATCCAGTTGATCAGGTTTTATGAAGCTGAAGCACAGCTCTGCTTGTCTCCCATCCTCTGTTTTTTCATCTTTCTCAGGTAAATCCCTCCGTAGAGAAGCAGGGAAGGACGGGCGTTGGTTTGCTACTAGACCACACAAGAGTTAGCACACATTTGTCAGGGACTGTTGGTTCAAACCCGTGAGTGTGCTTCTCTGACTGCTGAGCCAACACAATCCTTTCCCAATGATGTTGACACCTTTTCCCAGCTTGAGTGGCTGCATACAGCAGAAAGGCGGTCCCCCGCTGAGGCAGATGTGAAAGGAAACACTTTTATTTCTTCTAAAAAAATGTCTTCTTTCTAAAAAAAAAACAAAACGGCTCACTCTACACACCCTGTGAATTTTTGTGAAAATCAGCCAGATATTTTTGTGTAATCCTGCTGACAGACTGACTGACATGGGTGAAAACATAACCTCCTTAGATGAGGTAATTATATGTGCGTGCGTGCGTGAACAAACTGCCAAAACTACCTGTGTCAATGATGCCAGGATTGGAATGGAACCAGGTCGGTAACACAAGGCCACTGAATGTAGAGAAGCCAAGGATGAGGAGGTTACGGGAGGAGTTCAGGTCCACATACTGGAGGGAGAGAGGAAGGAGAGCCAGAGGTAAAGCTGAGCCTCTCGGTTGACTCTCACACGCTGGCTGTTATTTTGTTGTTCCGCTTCAGCTGGCTGCTTTTGAACCACACATCAATGATGCTGTTGTTTTTTAGGATTAACTTGACAGGTTCAGGGGCAACTTGATCTATAACTGTGCTTTAACTACATGATTATATCTGGAAGAGATCAGATTTTCTTTGCCAGGGACCACAACAATAATGTCTAACCGAGGGGGTTGACACAGTCAGAAGGGCAAAGGTCGCCTCCCACTTCTGGGTTCGTTTCCAAAAGGTTTCATCTCTTTTCCATCCTCTTACGTGATACTCAGCCGCACCTGAGCGCCATAAATGACAACTTTTCTGCGAATGCTACTAAACTGTTGTCTCCATGAAGTTTTGAGACCAAAAAAAATGTAAACAAAAAAAACACCAAAAAAAAAAAAACAGCTGAGCAGGAGCGAGTCATACTTCATTTTGACTGAAAGAACCTCTCTCTTAAAAAGTTACATCGTCTTGGTGGGACTTTCTACTAACACAGTAAATACAAAGGAGGGAGGTCTATATTTTTTATTTATTTTTCTGGCAGACCTTCCCTTCAGCTCAGTGCTGCATGGAATTCTTAAGAACCCCTACCAAAATACTCTGAGTTTTACTGCCAGTTCAAGGAATTTGTCAAACGGCTAAACAGAACCCAGAAAAAAACAAGCTGAGTTACTGTAGAGGATGAGGATACGGCTCTAAATAGAGACCACCTGTTTTGGGAGGTCAATGTTTAAAGATTTATGTTGCTTTTTGCAAAACGCTCGCTGTTTAATCTCCATGAATCCCTCATATTTACCATTTATTCAACTGCAAAATGTATTTTAATGTTTTTTTTTTATTATTTTTTACTGGTTTCTGGGTAGATCTGCTTACGTGTTTTTATTATCTCCACTCAGTTTGTTCTTACTTGTTTCTCTGCGGGAGAAGCACTGGGTTTTCCTGTGCAATAAAATTTGCTCTTTAAATAAATACATTTCCCATTATTCCCCTAAAAGTAATAAAACTACAGGGATGCTGTTCCAGCCCACATATCTGTGGGACATGATTAACACCAACCCCGACCAAAATAGCAGACAAACTTCCATTTTAAACACTAACATGATCCTCCAGCCGTGGTTTCAGTGGAGGACAGCGACTCAGACTGCACTCATCTGTACAGTAGGCAGGTGCTTTGGCTGTAGGTTATCAGGGTGTTGACTTTTGTTTTACCTGGAGGTTGGATATCCCCACTGCTGCGATCATTCCAAACATAACAAGGAACATTCCTCCGATGACTGGATCTGGGATGGTGATAAAGACAGCTCCAAACTTCCCAAAGATCCCCAGGACGATCATGAGAATTCCAGTTGTCTGGAGAACGAGTCTGCTGCCGACCTGCAATGAAACCATCGCAGGTCCTCGTTATCCATCATTCTCATCACGCCTGCATCATTGTCAGCAACGTGCATCGGTAAGAATCACACACGTTCTCTTTTCCATGTTAAAATGATTCTCCATTTTTTGTGCAAATGCGAGCAGAGAGAAAGAGCTCGTGGATCATGAATTCTCAGGTCAACAGTGCAGAGGAGCCCATGGAATATTCAGCAGCAGCTCTTACCTACCGTGGGAGCTGTGTTGTTGAGTGTGAATCTGCATCAAACCGACACACCTTGGCTCTGGGCCGAGCTTTTCAATTTCAGAATGAAATGCAAATAAATGCACTTGAAGCCGAACTTCTTCTGCCATGCTTTTGACTGCATGTTCTAATCTGAGGGTTTTACTTTGGTGGGCAGCGACTGTGACGGAGCCGGAGCTCTATAGATCCCTCCGTTTTAAGCTTTCATGTCAGGGGCCTATGGACGACTCTTCCTCTGTTCAAGTAAAGTCTCTCTCGCTCTCTCTTTCCACACACACATATATACACATCCACACTGTCTAGGATGTTTAAATATGTGTGTGCTGAAGCGTATCCTCATTATTTGTCAGAGGTGGCAGGTGAAGCCCAATTTGTGCAGATTGAATGATAAAAGCGTAAATTAGAAATGTATTTTATTCAATTGGATCAAAACTTCTATTAGGGTTTGCACCAAATCCTGCACTCACATGTGGTGTGAAGATCAATAAATTCTGGAATTAACATGCCATTTTATTGTCAACTCAAAAAAAGGGAATAATACTGTACCCTCAGTTTACTTACATAAAATTTAGAAAAAGAAAAAAAAAGGCAAACCCTAAAAAACCTGATGATGGAAATAAATAAAGCACCTCGGCTATGATGTGACACTTGAGTGCCTCTCACTGAACCCCTGGAGGGCTGAGCAGCTACAGTCCTCTGAGCTTTCATTTTTACGAACCGGCACTTAAGCCAACAGCAGGAATTCTTCCAAGGGGAAGGGGAGAGGCAGTTACATGCTCGGCTAAACCTCAAAGTGCTTCGCTGGCTCACTCATCAAGTGACAAGCATTTGTCTGTCAAGAGCAAGTAGCCTCATGCGGCTCTAAAAGCTAACAGACGGAATTGGTCATCGGCAGCTTTGAATATATATATAATATAAAGCTTTGTACACATATATATAGATATATATAAAAACATAATAGGGTCTTCGCCCCGGAGGACCTCCGGGCTCAGGCCCCAAATATCTGCAAACAAAAAGCATGAAGACCTCCTTACAGGATAACCAGGTGTAGGGTGCGTGTGCGTGTGCGTGTGTGCGTGTATTTCTATGTCATCATGGAATCGTCAAATATTGACCTTCACTCATCAAGATTGTTAATACAAGCCAGATGTCGTCCTCCACTCAGGACATTGACAGAGAGCGTCAGGGCTGTGTTTGATGTACCTCAACTGTGATCGTGGCAAATATAAGAGTTCACGTTACATTAAACAAATAATTTTCCCCTGGGAAACATTTTTGATGCTTTTGTCCGTCATCTTTGTCGGATGAATCCGCAGGTGAGCATTTAGCAACATGGCAGCAGCTCTGTAGTAGGGAGCGTTGGAGCAGGAGAGAAAACAGACGCCGGTGCTGCTCTGCCTCAGTCCTCTGTTTCCATCATTGTTATCTATTTAGACATTTTTCAGATAAGACTAAAAGCTCCTGCACTGCTTTTGCAAAATGTTGTAGCTAAAAAGGTAATTATTCCATTGACAGAATGTGGGTCAACTCCTTCCTGAATGATTCACTTTGTATTGAGGGGGACAACCAAGGCCCGGTTTAGGCTCATTTATGCTCCACGATGGACTGAATACTGACCGAGTTTTCTGCGTCTGCGTTTGTTTCGTCCATATTTGTGCTGGCTTCCAGAGAGCGTACCCACATGAACCACGCAGGGGAGAGTCACTGAGAAACACGGGGATATTGTTGGGCGGTGATATTAGCAAGACACGGAGTAAAAAATGGAAAGTGACGCCTGAACTTTTTGAGGCGAGTGAGTGCAAGTTGGTACGAAACTATACTGAGCGCTTCAACCTCACTAGGGCACAGGGGCAGACGTCTATGAAAGAGTTACACCGCACTCACGATCAAAAAAGGTGCTAGTCAAACAAAAAAAACAAAAAAAAAATAAAAATAACAAAACTGAAAATGTCAAAGGAAACTGACGACACACTTAAATCCTTAAGCAAGACTTCATTGCCAAGCTTTCAGTCAAACAGGGACAGACATCTGCAACAAAACAGCTGGGATGAGATGGAGTTGATAAAGAACCGCCCTCTAGTGGATGCCCTTCGTAACATCCGTGCCAGACTAACAGACAAACAGTGACATGAGGGCAATGATGGCTTCGCATGTGGAGGCGGAACCTACCTTAGTGATGCCCAGTGCAGCGATGTTTTGGCTGTAGGAAGTTGTTCCATTTCCAGTTCCCCAAAGAGCAGCCAGGATGCAACCGATGCCTTCCACGGCAATACCGCGGTTGATAGCGTGAGTAGGAGGAGGAGGAGCACCAGAGAGACGAGCGCAAGCGTAGTAGTCACCAATGGATTCCATGGTAGATGCCAAGACCCCTGCCATCATACCCAGCACTGACGAGACGCTCACTGTAGGCATTCCCCACTGACCTACAGCAAGAACAGGGTTAACACGAATCACTACTCATACACGGAGGCAAACACACAACCGTGGGTATCCTGAAGCAGGGGGGCTCACCTTGGAGGGCCGAGCTGAATGGCGGGCCATGGGCCAAAACAAAATTCACGACGGCCCGACAAACTCACTATCATGACAAAAATACCACCTTGTTTAGGTGATGTCCCTGCATTATTATACAAGTTGATGAGAGAGAGAGAGAGAGAGAGAGAGAGAGAGAGAGCAACTGTTGGGGAGGTTATAATGAGCACCATTCCTGTGCTTGTCTAAAAAAAACTGGTCTATGCATGTGGCCTTTTTTAGATAGAACGATTCTACCTGCAGCTGGATTATAAAGCTTATGCAAAATGTTGGTATGCCAGTAAAACCCAGGTGGTGTTTATGTATACAGTTATCATGAACACACTGTCCTTTGTTCTTAGACTTTTGGCATTCTCAATAAAATATCTCATACATAACACAAGAACACCAGTCCCAGATATGCAGGGGGGCCAAAATGTACAGGTGGCCCACCTGTAGAACTGCGCCTTGTGTGAGACAAACATGTCATTTTTGATATTCATCACGTCTTTTGATGCAAAACATCACCTGTTCAGATGCAAAACCGTGTTTCCTATAAGGCCACGATCCCCGTACGAGGGTACATGAACCTCCGGTGGCACAAAGGTGTATGTCATTAAAGCAAAAATTAATAATAACGAATTAGGATCCTCTCAACATGATCCACAAAAAATGAACCAGGGAATGTTTATCTCGCCTGCAACGATCTGCTCTCTCCCTTCCTCTGATTGGCTCTGACAACTAATCCATCTCACTCAACACGCAGAAATTCCCTTGAAGTGCTAGAAATCTTTTTAAATCTATTTGGTTGGATACTTCGGTCGGACGGGTGAGATCTGAGTTGATCTGAGTGTCCCATAGGGGCATTAAGGGCTTTATCTTGATCCTGATAACCTGCTGCAACACACGAGGGCTGCCTTGCATGGTGGTTCCACGTCGGGAGGGCCACGGCAATTCAAGTGTCACGATTTGATGGCCTGGAATGGGAGTGAGCTGTTGTTGTTTTGTTTTTTTTTCCATCCTGATGAAAATGTTTGTCGCACTTAAGGTCCCAGTTTGTGAGTTTAAAATGTTCTTGCTAGCTTTCTCATTGTCTGATACTCCTGCAGTCCTTATCGCAACAGTGCCAGATGGCATGCGGCCCACAAACATGAATACAGGTCATTTTCACTGCATTACTTTCATGCCCTATTTGCCGGGGTGGCACTGCTGTCATATTGCAGGCTGCTACCAGGTGACCTGAGAGGCCACGTGAAAGAAATATGTTCACTGTAGATGTATTTTGCCTCTTGGCTGTGGAGGGATTTATAGACCAGAAGTGGTACACAACATCTGTCAGACCAAAGTTGCACATGACGTCACACTGACTTTATATGATCTTTTATACAAACATCTGGACCGATCTAACATCTCTACATTTTTTTCTTCCCCTCTCCAGTTTGCAAGATTTAAATAGTATGAGCTCATCCATTCCCCTGTGACTGCTTTCTCAGGGCCTGGCCTTTATGACCTCTGGTCCTTTTGGACTTCTTAACTCATAAGAAAATGGCTCCACGTTCCTGTTCTAAATCCAGTCCTCTCAATTTACACATCAATTTTTCTTTAGAGCCCATTGTTATCTTTAATGATACCAATAGGAAACAGGGAGCATGTATAATGTGCATAAAGCCAACAGTCGGAGAGGATGCAGTGCATCGGCTGAGTCCCGACTGTGGTTTCCAGTGTCATGTCTAACCAAGATACCATTAAAGGAAGTGGTGCTAGCCTAGACACCGATGGCACTAACACCATCTATGGAGGTAGAGGGGCTACATAGCAGGAGGAGGAGGAGCAGGACATCGAATCGTGGTTCGGATCCATGATAGAAGCACAGGAATCAAGAAAAATGACTGATTTGAAATGATGGGACTTCTACATCTCCTCCAGTCCAATATCAGGCTGCAGGCACAAGTTTTCACTGGAGCCCTGGGACTTGTCGCTGGGTTCCATACAGCAGCTCTGCAGACCCACGGCTTCCCATTTAATGCTTCGAAAATGATGAATAACTGACAGTGTGGTTACTCTGTCATGCAGATGTTGTTGACAGAAGACCGACTGGCTCATGTTAAACTCATTACATAGGAAAATGTTGTTAGGAGGGAGAAAGAAGAATCGTAAATGGTCTCCCCACGCTGTCTTTAAGTCCTGGTTGTCATCCAGGCTGGATCAGCACGGCTACAACAATGAGACGGATATTTGCCTCCCACAAATCAATTCCGTGAACTGATGAGTAATAGATGCACCCCAGCGCTGGCTGGCTGGCTCACTGTCGCCACAAACATCAGTGCTCCTCCTCTCCTGACACGCCACTGACATCACATTCTCCACGACAGCAAGGCGTCCCTGATTGGTCCCTCTTCTTCTTTCTAACAAATGAATACGGCAACTGTCCTCTTAATGTCTCTCCCTCTTGGTTAATGCGCTTTTGCACACGCAACCAACGATCACATGCATTACTGCCCCCCCGTGTTGAAGAGTGAATAAGTTGTCTGCCCCGCGTGTCTTTCTCAAAAAGCATCTTTTACATCATTTTTGTCGATTGAGCATCAAAACTAAAACCTGCCTTCAAAATGTAAAGAGTAGAAGTTAAAGATGTTTGTGTTTCAGTGAAAGGAGTGAGAGCGGAAAGTTGTTAGACACCTGAAAAGCATGCTGAAGCGCAGTGACGATGTTTTTGCACCTGGTCACAGTTCTACACTGAGCTAAAATGTGCAGAGAATTAATTAATCAGACGTAATCGTCAGTATTAAAGCGCTTCATCGTCACTGTCATACTTGTGCATCTTTGTTTCCAAAAGCATGTCTTTGACTTTGAGTTCATATCAGGTTGAGGGAAGCCAGCAGATTTTTGGGGGTTTTCAGTAAATATCCGTATCTGATCAAAGAATAATATCAAAACCTGCCAAAACCATATGCAGACTGACATTGTTTACAGATAATCTGCTGCACCTACAATCATAGAAAAGTTTGGCACCACTGCTTCTGTTATTATTGTGGTTTGCTTTCTCCCTAAATCCAAATGTCCTAGAATGGATTTTGCCATTTATATTTTTGAACAAGATGTCAAACTGAGCCTGCAAGCAGCTTTTTTTACTATCTTTGTTATTACAAGATGAAAACCTTGAATCGCGATTCCTTACTCTTGATTTGGAAATTAAGTCAAAAGTTTGTGTAAATATGCAACAGTTTCACATGACCTTTGAAAATAGATAACACATGCTGCACGTGGGCGAAGGCACGGCTCAGAGGTAGAGTTGCTGTCTAGTAACCGAAGGGTCGCTGGTTCGGTCCTCATTCCCCCCGGTGACCATGTCCAAGTGTCCGTGGGCAAGATACTGAACCCCCAATTGCTCTTGTTGGCCTTGTGACAGACAAATTCAGTCAGGATAGGCTCCAGCCCCCCCACTGCCCACAACCCTTAATGGAAAAGCAGTATAGAAAATGGATGGATGCTCAATGTGAACGTCTAGCATGACTCGTGGCTGTTACAGCTGCAGCCAAGAAACTGTCCTCAGGAAGAAAACAACGAAACCCATCGTTTCCTAAATCCATCATCATACCATCAACGGGTTTTTACGCAATTAAAGAGGCCGATCGTTTTCATTGGCTCCTCCAGATTCAGGAATGTTTTGGTGGAGCTTCAAAGAGCCGTTGTGCAGCAGTCAGCTAACGGCCAAACCGCTCTCCTGATGGGTTTTCTCTGGGTGATTCTCAACCATGCAATTAAAGAACGCCTGATTCATGAGTTGATGAGATGGTAGGAAACGCTTTCTAGAGGAGCTTGCGTAATCAAGATAATGTGATTTCTATAGCTGTCAATCACTTATAATGGACCAGCTGTTCTCTGGCGTTCTAACTGATGAAGAATTAGATGCATTCCACATACAAAATGTGCAATTCACCATTGAAAGAGAGTTTTTGATAGAAACCACTCAGCCTGCCTGATGATCATAGACATGCAAACACTAAAATAATGCCATATATAATACATCCATTTGGTTTAAGATGACGAAGGACATTTGCCGCTCACAGACCTGGGTAAGGCACATGGAACCACGGCGAGTTTGCCACAGCGTCCAAACTGATGTCGGTCCGCGCTGAGAAGCCGTACTCATCGGACTTTGAAGGAAGGACGTCAAAGACGGTCAGCAAGAAGCAGAGCAGCCAGCCGCCACACATCCCGAACAAAGCCTGGAATGAGAAGACGGCATTTTAGAGCCATCAACCTGGGATTCAAACAATAATCATACACTCTTTGTCTGATTTATGTAAACCTTCACGAGTAAGTGAGAGCAGTAGAGCTGGACTATGAGCCCAACCTGGCGTGAACCCTCCAGGCTTTCAAACTTAACTAACAGCAGAAGACTTTACAGCAGATTTAAAGAGATTTATCACGTGTAAGACACACGCACCAGACTATTCAATCAAGACGCAGGACCACACACTTGGAGTTCATAACTCTGTCTCCCAGTGGTGATTCCAGGAAATCGGGACCTCAAATGTGACTTTGGAGTCAATAAAATACGGAGGCGGATGGTTTTTAGAAAATGTTGTCATGTTTGCGTGGAATATTTTGCACAGAAAAGCAGTAAAAAGGCGGAAACTATGCGGATGAAGTCACAGCGACGGACGATGGCGAGAACAGCTAACAAATCCACGGCCTTTACATTTAGCCCCCAGCACACCGCATCAGAGGTGAAACTGCAGACAATCCAGATCACTTTGTGACCGTGAGAACTTTTACAGCTTTTAAAAGTGAACAGGTTATATTTTGCCGTGAAGGTGACCAACAAACTTTAGAGGGCTTTGACTTAGTTGGGTCATTCTACAACTCCCGTGTTGCTGGCAGGACGCTGTTTACTGGTACACGACTGCTGCACAGCTGTATTTAGACATGTGAGCTGGAGCTGAGCTGGAAAATAAAGTTTAATTGCTGGTCTCAAGCTGAGTCAGTGCCACTGTGGCAGGTTAACACAACACGGGGACACTTCCGGGTCAGCGCCTTCTCTCTGGCTGCTGCTGTTTGGTATTCCACGGCTGCTCCGTTCACAGCGTGGGATTCCGAGATCTTTTAGACTTCCATCCCATTGAGAACAGTAAGATTATGTCTGTTAACCCCTCCCAGTACAGGATCATTTGGGCAGATAATCTGTTCGGATCAGCTTCCGTGTATATCCAGAGGGGGTAATCGGACCCCAAATCAGCCTGATTATCCCAAAGTGTGCTCCCAGCTTAACGTAATAATGAATGTTTTTATTGTGCTTGTATTAATCTGGAGCCTGCAACACTGCTGAGGCGCCGGAGCGCACGAGTGCGTCGCTAGATGATCATGCAGGAACAGAAATGCCCTCATGCAGGCATCTTTGAGGCTATGAGAAGCTTGTGGGCAGAAAACAAACCCAGCTCTTTGTAATTCCTGGACATCTACCGGTACTTTGATGTTATCTTGACGCCGTCACCTATAGGAATAACGAGACAAGCCGCCTCGCTGAGGGGTGTGGCTGTTCTTTCAGTGGCAGTTGCTCATCCCCAGCTTCATTCGGTTGCGTGAGTTCTCTACAAGTTCTGCCTTTTCATGTTTTGTGTTTCTATAGACAACAAATACAGTTGCATGTGAGTTTAAACTTCTGGAATGAAGAGCCTCGTAGTTGGCGGTTTGTGTCTTTAAGTTTCTCTCAGCTTTAATCAGAGGCAAATCGTTCTGACAAATTTTGTTGAGCGACCGTACTTCAGGCATCCAGAGATTAAACCTCGCAGCAAGAGTGACTCACGCGCTCTCTAGATAAGCTTCTGCATTCAAGCGCGTGTACATAAGACACACAAAAAGGAAATTATGGTATTTGTGTTTGTCTGTCACCACAGGCTTTTTCTCCTTGACAGATGGTAAGTGTGAATATTGGATAGTCATGGTTCAAGGGTTTACAAATCTGCCTCATACAGTCCCGCTAAAGGATCTGACCGGGTTTTGATTGCTCAAGACAAACATGTAAAGAATTCCTTTTCAACTGTGAAAGGAAGAAAGAAAATAGGTGCGAACTTGTTGGACTTCTCTGGTGGAGGGAAGAGATTTCAATCAAGAGTAAAAGGGGTTTTGAAAGAGGACAAATAGGTCGGGTCTCCCCTCAATTTCCACTCCACGACTTATGGGATGTTTTAGTCCTCTATTCAAATATTAATATCTATATTTGTGCATATATTTTTAATGTTTTGCACTTTTTTTCTGGGTTATGTCTTTTAATTAAAATGTGCTCATTACAAGAAAATGTTCTGTCTTACTCTGAAAGTGTCACAATATTTCATACACTAAATTCGAAGCAGATTTTTCTTTCCAGAGGAGGATCGTTACAGTCTGATAAGATTTTGATGCTCTTTCATTCTTCAGTGTCAGATTTTTTTTTTTAAATGTCCACTCCACTGTCTAAGCCTATGAATATGAAATATATTTTGTATTTCCGATTATTTTTTTAAAACTTTTTTGGTTGAAACTTTTAATGGACTTCTGCCGCGACTGGTGCTGCCGTCTGTTCATTTTAATCAGTATTTCAAAGGCGTCAAAGGGACTTTTTCAGAATAGAGGACAGAGATCTGACCGACGCTGGAAACTCACAGAGAAAAGCTTGAAGAGCGGATAATGGAAGACCTTCCACTTCTTATCCTTGTACGCGAGCATGGGAACATCCACTTTGCTGAGATACTGAGAGAACAGGAGGATCAGACAGACCGTGCTGTGGGTAACAGAAGACAGGACAAAAGGTGTTATCACACTTCTTTCTCTCAAAGCCTTGCCAACACGAACAGTGACTGTGTTGCTGTGCATGGCTGGTTTCCAGATTTTACATTAAGTGGGAAGAGCAGGTTGAAACACGTCATTCGACAAACCAGTGGTCACGACTTTCCGGGCATGAAAGCAGTGATGTGGGTTTGTCATGGCTCCTCAGAGGGAAATCCACAGTAAACATTTAGCGAGGTCGTCCGGACCGAATTCCACGGGATGACAAAATGCATGTGATGACTGACATGAAACAGCAAAATGCATGTGGTGCAACGGCAGAAAGTAGAGCACGCGTGTGACTGACAGCCAGGGGTTGGTGGCTTTTCCACAGCGTCTCCTATGTTAGCAGTGACAACCGTTATTGCTTGAAGGAAACTAGCGAAGTTCAACATAAACATGGCTGTTGGCATCGTCTGGCTGACGCTGTAAACACATCGCTGAATAACTGACATCTTGATTAAAGCTGAAGGTCTGAGGAAATTCCCAGCCTCCCCTGTCACAAACGTTAAAATTGTTTGAATTGTTGTTAAGAATTATAAATTGCAGTTTGGCACAGAGGACCCTTTTTCTCCAGAGATAGTTTGACACGCGCCTTCAGAAAACGCCTTTTGTTTCAACTTTGACAAATGAGAAAACCTCACGTGAAAGCGCTCGTCGCTATCAGGATTTAAGGAGTTGGAAACCCTCAGACGCCTGACCACGGCATGCCAGCATCGATAAGACAGAAGGACATTCTAAAGACACCCTGAGTGCATCCCCATTCCAGAAACTGGAGACTGATCCACTTTGTCGTTCTCCAAGCGGGGGTGTGGCATGATGAGGTCCTCATCCTCCTCTGTGGAGTTCTTCTGGTGCAGACTCTCGTCAGCTCCGCCGTTGAGATGGGATATCAGAGCTTTAAGCTGCTCCCCTGCTCGTCTCCCCTGCACCTCCGTGGCTCTTACACTCGCGCTGAGGAGGCGCCGCAGCATCAGCAACACCTGCACAGCCTTGTGTGGTGTATTCTGATGACGTTGCGGTTACAAGGGCAAGAACGGTTTCGTTCCGTCAACTCGCCAAACACCAGATGAGCGGAACTTTCACTCTGAAATACCAATTTAAGATTGCAAGATATTGTTCATGTTTAAACACGCAAATATCCCCTGTGTCTTTCCTGAATGGAAAAGCAAGGAAAAAAAAAAGCTCAGAACAACTTTGGCAACACAAATCCAACAAGTATTGACGACTAGAAGATAATACATTGATGGAAACCAAACAGAAAAAGGTAAAGTATATTTTTCTTGTTCACATTAAAAAAAGATTAGAAATCTGCTTCATTTTCTCCGCACTTTGTTTCTTATGACAAGTGAGAAGAATTTGTTGTTGTTGTAGTTTTTTTTAACATGATGGACGAGTTGAATTACAACCACAGGATCACCAGGTCGGTGTTCCTGTAAGCTGCTTGATATCCTGCATGCAGCCTGCAGGGAGGAGGCAGGGCACCGAGGCTAAGTAGGACATGACTGATTACCAACCATATAT
This sequence comes from Aulostomus chinensis, assembly GCF_037954235.1. Classification (NCBI taxonomy): domain Eukaryota; kingdom Metazoa; phylum Chordata; class Actinopteri; order Syngnathiformes; family Aulostomidae; genus Aulostomus; species Aulostomus chinensis. Next base: position 28,069,685 of record NC_141326.1, on the reverse strand, counting down.
GGCACCGGGAGGTAGATGTGCTGAACCTTTTAAAACCCGCAAGGATCACTCAATGTAATGACTTTAGTCTGCATTATCTGGAGAAGGTTTCATGTGGTTGGACAGAGCAAAGCCAACGGTAAATGAAAGGAGAGTTCATGTGGACCAGAGAGCCACACTATCACTCGTTGTGGAGATAAGCTGGATTAAGACAGTGGATGTTTCTGCTTTGGAGAAGAAATCAACAGCCTGTAAATAATAGTAAAAAAAAAAAAAAAAAAAACACTGAATGAATACGTTCAGCTCCACACAAACATAAGGTTGTTGGTTTTTTTTCGTGCATCCTCTTGTGTTACATCATCACGGCCAGGAAAAGGCAAGTATACAACTTCCTGCAGTGAATGCTTCAGAGGTCGTAGTTACAGTATTTGTTCCAATGCTGCTTTTATACAGACAGACAACTTGTAAGCGTTGAGTCTGAGTGCCGATCCAGCTCAGATGACTCTTGGTAAGCCTGCGTCTGTGTGCTTGGTAACGATGTGTGGGCTGACCCAGGAGCTATGGTTGCTTTCAGGGGGTTGATTCATGCATAGTTTTGTGGGTCAGGAAGTTCAGACTGGCTTTCATCACAGGTGGCGTCAAAAAAAAACCAACCTTAACTTCCGTTACAAGTGTTCGGCAATCATTTTCTAGGCTTCATGTTTGGAACTTGTTCTCACCCAGCATTTCCTGATTTACCGCATCTCCTGCACACAGATTACTTGCTGCTTATTTGCTTATTACTAAGGAAGACCTCTAACTTCAGACATTTTCGTTCCAATGTCTGGGTGTGACGTGTGCAGGATTCCTGCCGTATGCACACACGTCCCTGGGGCAGAGTTTCATTGCTGCGTCAATGTGCAAGGCTTCATTTATTTTACTGGCCCCAGAAAACCTGCTTTTTTCAAGATCATTATTTTCATTGCATTGTTTTGCCAAGTAATAGCAAAAAGATGAGGTTATTGTAAATCTTGTAGCGGTGGTTTACATTAAAGTGTTCACAGGTGTACACACTCCAGTGCTATGACACTTTTACTCACAGAGCAGAGATTCCCCAGTGTCCTCCAGACTTCTTGCCAGCTTCGATGAAGAGGGACAGACCAATGAGATTGATGGTGGGAGCGATAGCCAGGGGGCCGATGTATTTGAGCACGAAGCCCACCAACCCAGAGAAGCCCAGCACGAGCTGAAGCAGGGAGGACACCAGGATGGCACCTTGGATCTGTTAATACGAGGGAAACTACTAAACCGTGTTCGCCTTTGTTCAACTTTGCATCAGATACCAACTTTGTGGGATGGATGGATGGATTTGTTTATGAAGTTGTTCATGGTTTTCAACAGATTTTGCAGTCAGCCTTTACACCAGAGGCTGAACTATACTACGAATTCACGATAAATTATGAGATTACATTTACACTTGGTTGACCATATTTTTACTAATTTCTCATTTTATTGGTTTTGGGATCTTTTAGGGTCCAGTGCTTGTGTGTTCACGTTTCTGTGTGTGCACAAACTTGCATTTGAGCGCAATATGATAACACAACATCATAACCCATTTTTTTTCAAGTTCAGTCAGAGGATTATTCCACTTGAATTTATTCACTCATAATTTATTTCTTATTTCTTATCTTAATCCTTCCGATTATTAAATTTTCGCTGACTAAGGTTTTTGGTTCCGTTGGTGTTTGCTGGATGTTCTCGTGTAGAAGTAAGAGCGCACTGTTGACACACATGAACTGACAAAGTGATTCAGTGGGTCGACTGTTTTGGCCCACGGGTGTTCCTGAGACATCACGTTTACTGGTGACATCTTGAATGTGGTTGAAAGTTTTACATACCTCCCGCATCCGCGACATCCAGATCTCATCCGAGCTCTCCGTTTGTAGCGGGCTGGTTCCATTCTGCAGATTCACAGACAGCATCAGAGGGTTACCGGGGGCTGGGCACTGCCACTTGGGCAGCGCTAGGATGGCCAGAGTGGGAGTGATGAATGAGAATGTTCCACCCTGGAGGATCGGTAACCTGCAAGTCAAGAAGGGAGGTGAGTTTAAAGGTCAGAGGACGATGGACCAAATGATGTCAAGTCTCTGCAGACGAGAATGACCTCAGCTCAGAGAAAGCCTGAGGGCCGAGCTGTGAATTTTATTGAGCTGGTTGTTTTGTCACTGACTGGGTTTCTTGACGGTCACACAGCAAAACTGAATGCAGGAG